>NW_027305939.1:0-17415 GCF_039555335.1 Amphiura filiformis | reverse complement strand
AGGTGGTTCGAAAGGCAAGGTTTAGGGAAATCATGAATCTCCAACATTTTGCAAATATCTCCAAAACCTTTCATGATACAATCTCAAGTGAGTTTGTGCTTATGTAGGGATATGTTGGCCATGTTATGAAGGTAATAAAACCGTTGCCATGGTAATTCAAGAATCAGTGGTTAAAAACTAAAATTTCACTTTGACCCCCCCCTCCACATGTTTCCTGCACACCTCCACTGATTTTCCCAAAAAAAAATCCCAGTGGAGGGGGGGTCAAGGTGAAATTTTCGTTTTTTGGCCACAGATTCCATATTACTTACAAACCTTTTACGGGAAAATCAGTGGAGGTGTGCAGGGACATGACTCAACATGTGAGTATACTTCTATTGGGAAAAATGAAGTGATTTGCGAAAAAACAGGAAAAAACCAACTTTTAATATGATTGGTCAGAAGCCAATACCGACTGCTTGGTTACCATGGCAACGGTTTTATTACCTTCATAACATGGCCAACATATCCCTACATAAGCACAAACTCACTTGAGATTGTATCATGAAAGGTTTTGAGATATTTGCAAAAATGTTGGAATTCATGATTTCCCTAAACCTTGCCTTTCGAACCACCTTAATACCCCGGGCTTAATACCAGTTTAATTTGACTAATTTACGTGTTTTTCCCCCAATTTTAACCCCTTCTTCTATACTCATTAAATTACATCTTACTTAACAACACCTAATTATGTCCATAAGCTATTCAAAACTGCTTTCTAAATTGGGGTACTCTTTTTGGTTTTTTAAGGAAAATGTCGTAAAATTAGGCATTTTTGCAATATACAAAAATGTGAGAATAAAAATATATCTTTTAAACAAATGAAAATCAATAAAATAATTGGTTATATTTTTATTTGATTGATAAATTAACAATAAAATAAAGAAAACAGTGTGTATGTATCTTTCTGGGTACATTATTCGATCTTTTAAGGGGGTACGCACACGTATTTTCTGAAAAAATCAGCATTTAACCTTAAGTGTGTTTTTTTTAAGAGACGTGCATGATATCATATAGGGTCAGCCAATATTGATTAAACGAACGTATTCTTATTATTGTATAAATATTATTTAAACGAACATCTATACCAGGCTTCCTCAAATAGATTTGTTGAAGCACCACATCCCAGCAAACACAAAACGTTTTCGACATCATTCGCAAAAGGTTATAAAAGGTTGTCAGAAAACGTTTAAATGTCGGGTTATATAAAGGGTACATTAAGGTTAGCTGAGAGTTTTTCATGCGCTTGATTTCAGAGGGCGTAAGTTCATAACAGAAACAGCCATGCAGAAAATGAACAAGCGTACCGGGACGTAGGCCTACTTACAATAGAATATTGATCCACGCCCGGATCCACGGTCAAGACATGAAAAGGCTATGAAACTTGGCTTAGCTCGTGCCCGGCAATTTTCACAAGGATTTTATCAATTTTAAAATTGATTGGGGGCATTTTGAATTTATAGCCTTGATATCTTTGATGAAATCAATGCTGCTATTCCCCTGATTACAATGTAAGGGTAGGCAACAACAACAATATCAAAAAGCAATTATTTGTAAATCGAATTTGGGATGAAAATCAACAAGACAGACTTAGCAGGCCTACAAATTTCTGAATTATATAAAGTGAAAGACAATCAATCACGATTCACTGCACTCAGCGAATCAATCAATCAAATAAAACTAAAAAGAAAGGAGCAAGAAAGAATAAAGAAATAGTGAAAAGAGAAAGAAAGAGAGAGAAAGAAAATGAACGAAAAAGAAAGAAAGAAAGAAAGAAATGAAAAAAAAAAAAGAAATGAAAAAAGAAAGGAGAAAGAAAAGAGGAAAGAAAGGAAGTAAAAATGAGAAAAGAGAAAAAAAGGAAATTCAGCCACACGGAGACTCGAACCCACAAAAAAAGTTCATATTAGATTCCCAGTCCAACGCTCTATCCACTCGGCCATAGATCAGCTTACGACATTCACTGTTCTCAAAGCAGATGATTTAACTGTAATTGGATGCAATTACATGATTACAATCGCGTCCGCATTATGGCTCTTAGAATAAACACGCATGTCGGCGCTGAAATTTTGAACGAACTGATGGAGGAAAACCTCGTTTTTGCAAAACTAGCTTCAATTTGGAGTGAAAATCAAATGGAATAGCAATTGGCAGAATGTTGAGAAATAATGTAGGTATTCAGATGTCTAAATTAACGTCTCGTAATCAAGATATCGATAATTTCACAAACCAGCTTTTTCTCAAGCAAATTCTCCAAAATTTTCCCCCAAAACGGGCTTTTAAAATTCAATCGGTACTGTATTTGGTTCTTCCCCATGGCAACATTATTTCTTTGATCGATTTGTAATACAATACGAAAAAGAAGAAAACAATCCCTCGGTGTGGATTTATACGGAGCGCACATTTGAAAAAAACCTCATGGAACGTGTTTTTGATCTTGTGAACATGGTGGGTAAAAATGCTTTAAACGAAGGATTTTCAAACGAAGGATTTTCAAATTTATTCTAATAATTTCTATATAACACACACAAAAATGTTAAGCTACATCCAATGCACCAACATTTCACTCGCTGCGATATTTGATTACTGAGAAAACTCTGTTTTAGAGAGTTTATACGTCTTTTATACGTTTTTTATACGTCTCTTTGTGTAACCTTAATGGTATAAAACGTTTTCATAACATTAAATAACATTTGTTGGTAATTTACTGCACAGCAAACACAAATGTTTTACAGAAAACATTTAAATGTCGGTTTATAAAAAGGGTATAAAAACGATTTAATAACATTCCAAAAACATTTTTGAAAACTTGGTACAAATCATTCTAAACAGAATGTTATTTTGGGGTTGAAAAAATATTTTGCAAACACTGTTTGCCCAAAATATTTACAATAACGTTTTAAAATGTTTTCAATGAACTTTATATAACCTGACATTTAAATGTTATTAAAACGTTTTGTAAAAAAAACATTTTAAGAACATTTCTGTGTTTGCTGGTGCAAATATTTTAACATAATGTAAGTGTTGACAAAATATTTGGCCAAAAATGTTTGCAAAAAATAGTTTACAATGACATTTCGAAAACATTTTTAAAATATTGTTGTAGTGTGTTTTCATACAAAACGTTTAAAACGATTTCATGACCTTTATATAACCCGACATTTTAATGTTATTAAAAACCCAAAATATAACTTATTTAAAACGTTTTAAAAACGTTTTTGTGTTTGCTGGGATGAAATAAAAGAAAACTGCAAAGCGCCACTCATGCTTTTGCGCCGCCCGGGAGACATAGGGGGTGTCCCCCCTCTGAAGCTATCGATTTTTTTTTAATTTGAGGTGCAAATGACGCCATTTGGTGCAATATTTTGTACTATTTTAGCCTGTCTTTACCAAGATAACATTGGAATCGCATTGTTTAATGTTGATTTGTAGAATAAATTATATTGGAGATATTCCTGATGGATGAAGTTTGATCAAAGGGTTTGATTTGATGTATTTTTTTTAAATCTAAACGGCGCCGTGCGCCACTCAGGAAGCCACGGCGCGCCACAAGTGGCGCGCGCGCCGCTATTTGCGGACCCCTGATCTATAGGCTAAAAATGAGTCCCTTCATGGCATTCCTACAATGCACTATGATTGGGAAATTTGATCAATATAACCTAATGTTAAAGGCAAAGTCCCCATTGCCACACACACAAAATGGTAATTTTAAAACTGCAGCCAACAAGCTAATTGTTGAGACTTATAACTCATATTTGAATTTCTTACAGGACACATTCATATTGTCCCAGCCACTGCATTAATTTTATTCACAAGTCTCAATGTTTTGAATGTTAAATAAAAGGATGAAAAGACCCGATATTTGCAATAAAATCCCAATGCAAGATATCGTCAACTGTGCCACATGTAGACTACATGTGTACAAAAGCCAGATATACCAAGGTCAGAAACCCCATTGGATTATGGGAATGCCTTTAAACATCCTCTGCTTCATGGTTAAAGCTACCCCCTTAAGGCGAGTCGGAGCCTTCAGGCCATACGGTATCGTTTCAGATTTAGCTATTTTGCTTTAAAAATAATACAGTTTATTTCTGCATGGTAACCATGCTAATGCATTTATCTTATAGACATGAGTCAAACAAGCCACTGGTCACATCTATGTGTCCGTATGTAATGCTAGAAAATAGCAAAATAATAGGTCAAAACGAAAGTTTCACTGATGGGGAAAAATAAAATCCATTACAATGAGCCCTGGGATCTCACGTATTTAAATCTATACATTTGTGAGTGTGAACTTTATTTGTTTCTCAAAATTTGAGCACAAACACCGCTAGCTCATGCACAGCCCGACTCGCCTTAAATCTTAAAAATTGACAATTGGGGTCCTTTTTCCTTGGAGAATGGAGATGACGTTGTGAATGATCTATGTTCAAGGATATCCATGTGTCCAGGCCCGTAGACGAAGAGGGCAACCCCTGCTTTGCATCACAGCAGAGGCCTAGCCTTAACCCCCCAGGACCCCCTACCGATGTATTTGGTATGCGACACGCTCTTTATTTTCCATTAGGGAAAAAGTAATTTAAATGCATATGCAAGAAACATTCCGCTCCATAATGATTCGAACTTGTTTTTATACTTTTGTGGGCCTACATCGCGGCATCGCATGATCAGTTGCATAGGCGTAGATCGGGGTGAAGGGGGATATATGCCCCCCCCCAATATTTTGCCAGGATGGTCCATATAATCATCCCCCAATGTTGACGCCTGTGTGTGGGTTTCCGACAAAAATAACCTCATATTTTGCCATTTTAGGCCCAAAAGTGCCAATTTTTCGCGCGAATTTATTCCACTTTTGCACCATATTTTTTACCAGTTTAGCTTCCATAGGGTAAACTCGAAAATATTGAGGCATTGCTGTGGAGCAAATCACACATTATGGCTTTAACTAATTGCCGCTAAAATCTAGACGATTACCCCTGAGCTTGTGATTTTTTTGTGTTAAAAACAAGACTGTCGCTGAGATCAATTTTAAATTACTTGATGGAAATTTCATCCAATCTAAAGGAGGAATGTGTGTAAACAACAGTTGGTTTATAAATTTCTAAACGATTATGCATGTCACGCCTCTAATACTACATGTAACATTTGCGATGGGTTGATAATGAAAGTTATACTATGAAATTATAGGTGAGGATAAAATTATGATAATAATAACAATGTACTTCTAAAGGAAATGAAATAGTGTGTTTACTTACCAACTTCTACAGCATAACTCGCAAAAGAGAGATTGCTATAAATATGATCCAAACATGTTGGTCCATGGTGGTAATTACTTTGCTTCCACCTTTAAGTTCACGTCCTATCAGCAGAGTTTCATTAGTTGTCTCGCTCACTAAATGGGCGCCTATATTATATTGTATTAAATTAATATAGATATATAGATAGCCTTCTGATATATATTATACAAAAGCATTCAAGTGTCAAACGGTTTACCTCTGAATATGGCCATGACTATCGGGCATGACCTGATATTAAAAAATAGTACTTAATAATAACTTAATAATAATAATAACATTACATATAGACGTATCGTGATATCTGGTCATTTTGCAATTTTGGTTTATAGTTTTATATCATTCTCTTCAATTACGCCAAGTCCCAAAGCTGTAAATTAAGTAATTGATTAGTAATGAACTAATTATATTAGCGTAAGGTAAGAAAATTTGGGGAAAATTGTAAAAAAACGTAGAAAAAGTGTATCATATAGTGGCGTATCGTTACTATAGGCGTATCGTATAAGATCCGTAAACAGGAAAACGTGCATCACACAGTGTCGTATCGTGGCACGATACGCCACAATGTGATGTTTTTTTTCGTAAAAGTGTATCACATAGTGGCGTATCGTGCCGCCACTATGCGATGCACTTTTTCCTTTTTACGGAACATACTGCAGCCTACTGTTCATTTTCCTATACACAATACACAGTGCTCTCACCATTGAGGTGTGACCTCTACAAACAGTGTATGTTAGAGGTATAGGGCATTTCCTAGTTAACGTCACTGTGTGAAAAATAACCGGCCAATATTGTTTGTACAGAGATGTCACAGGCTGACCCAAAAAAATCCTGAACTTGCGAAGCGTAGTGAGCAAAGCGAGCGGAGCTCTCGCCCAGCACGGCCGGGGGGTCCGGGCCCGTTTAAGGGCCCCCCGGTGGGGTCCAGAGGTGAAGCCCCGGTGGGGGTCGAGGGGCGAAGCTCCCCGAAGCCAGGTGGTTTCTGCACGTTTAGCACCACAGGAAAGGCCATTTCAGAGGGTAAAAAAAAACATTTCAAAGCTCCTGGCTTATTCTACACTTTTAATAAAAAGTGCTTCCTTCTTCCAGAAAACATGCTTTAAAGTTTCGAGTTTCCTATACTTTTATGCAGAAGAGACACTCTAAAAAAAATGTTGGCTTTATTACAGGACCAATATGGCTGATGTTGATATATGTGAAGCAGTAAAATAAAACAATAATTAACCATTTGTGCTTGGCATCCACTGCCTGCCCCACCCCCACCAAGCGGCACCCCATCCTGGGCCTTGATGGTCAGTGTGCTTTTAGTTTCAGGACGACAAACATTTTAGCAAATATATCACCCCCAAAAGAGACCATTTTGACATTAAAACCTGTTTTAGATTTTTTTTGAAAAAATGCTTCCTTCATCCTAAAAAAGTGGTTTTAAATGTTTTAGTTTCCTATACTTTTGTACATGAGAGACATTTTTCAAAGTTTTTGTTTTTTTGCCTAATAACATGGCTTACATGGCTGAAATTGATATATATATAATGCGCAATATAAACACGATGATTCATAAAATTTTTGACCCCACCCCTCTTCGGGTATGTGGGAGGGGGCCAACAACATGCGGGGGCTTAATGTGCAAGTCAGACGGTTTCTGCACATTTTGCACCGCAGGAAAGGTTGACCTACAAAAAGGGAAAAAAATGTTTGTATTTTTAATATGCATAGTGATAATTTGTGTTCATGCCATACTCTATTAATGATTTTAAAATGTATTGAATGACATGAACACAAATTTTCACTTATATTAAAAACACAAACAATATGTTTTGTAGGTCAACCATGAATGATCCTAGCATTTAGTTCTTGGTCCAGGGACCGGGCCAGGGACACTCCAAAACCAAAAAAATAAAATTAAAATAAAATAAAAAATAAAAAAATAAAAATTTTGATTTTTTTTTTTTTTTTTTGAAATCCGGAGAACATAAAAAAATCCGGAAATCGGAAGTGTGACATCTCTGACTCTCGGAAATTCTCGGAAATATAGTTTGTACATGTCCTAAATTTTAAGCTAATTTAGATATTTGGAAATATTCGCACTTTGGTGTTTTAGTAAGTAGGGCACGGCATGGCCTGCAAAATTCCCTGTGTAGATCGAATGCAACTTTTCACTCACTTGTAGACCGCTCTCTTCCGAAGGGCATTAAAGCTAAACCACTTGACGGATATTTTTGTACTTGTTGTCAATCAAGAATAATGTATTCATTACATGTAGGCCACAAACTGAGTATGTGGGGCATCTGCAAATGTTCGTACCTCCTGATATAAATGACAGATAACAGCAAAACAGCTCCCATATCTGTCCATAACTTTGGTGGTCAGTGCAGCGAGCCAGGGGATTTCAAGTGGGTGATTATTGATTGGCAAGTGCCATATTTGGGCATAAGTGCAGTCCACCATTCAATGTGGATGATAGACTATACTTTATCGATTGATTTTGCTGGAGTTTCCTGTTAACCAGGTTTAAGTACTGCAAAGGTCGAATCATGTTTGCTGTGTAGTATAACTTCATTATGAAAGTGTATAACATAGTTGTGTATCGTGGCACGATGCGCCACTATGCACTTTTTACGGCATATTTACGTTTTACATAGCCTACTGACGTATAGATCCATTTAAAAGTTAGGTAGAACGTGAAGTTCAATTTGTACAAGGTACTTTGAACACCTAGGAACAGTTTTTAATTCGAAATTTTTGACCAATTTCGTCAAGTTTTGCCCCTTGAAAATTACCTTCCCCTCAGCCCCTTTTCTGACAACGACATAGGAAGTTATACAAGCAAGCCAGAAATAGAGAACGAAAGTATCTATGGTGAGGGAGGGTCCAGAGGAAGAGAGGGGAAGTGAGATGGAGAAGAGAGGAAAAGGAAGAAACGAAGAGACATAAATAAAGAGAAAGAAAAAAATGATGGGAATGTGAGGAAGAATGAGAGGGGACGAGATAGAGAATGAGAAAGACGGAAAAGAACAAAGAAAGGAAACCGAAAGGAAAATAATGGAACTTGGAACAATGATAACATAAACTAATTTGACCTTACGGGACAAGGCAGCCATTCGATGATGTCAAAGCCTTTATGCCTTATTCAAACACCCAGTCAGCATGGTCAGGCATATTTCACACCTGCCCATATTTCGGAAACTGCTATACTCTTCCAAAAGTATGCTACACTGCTTTTCCAGTAAAAACAGGCCATTTATACGGGAACTTAATCCCCTTGCCATTGAAGTCATTACAAAACGCCATTTCGCAAGCGAAAATTATTTAAAACTAATTCTATCACTAATTTTCAACAACATGTGGCGTGTTTTCACCCGAACCAAAGTAGATTTCCAATAATTGGTCTGTTAATGTTGTAGTCTTTCAGGAAATGTAGAAAGCTCTTAAACGTATTTTCGATCATAATTTACTGCTCGCTATACATATTAAGGTGTCGGGTGGCCGAAGCAGAAGCGAAAAGTAATAAGTGAATGGATGGGCAGTGGGCCCGGGGCAGTGGGGCATGTAGTTCCCAGAGTAATGGTCTGAAGCCTGGATGAAGCCTTCATAGAATACGGTATCATCGTAATACATAAAAATACCACAAAAGAAACTACAGATAATTTAGGTAGTTTTGTTTATTCAAATCCTTGTCCTTATACATGATTATACACTGACAATGTTATAGTCAAATGAAAGAACATATATATATATATATATATATAAATAAATCCAAGTAAGGTAAATGCTTGCATGAAACAATATTGTAAATAATGCTTTAATAAATCACCAAGTCTATTTTAAATGTATATATAAAGGGTTCACAAAAAATAACTCCCCCCTTAAAATTACAAAACATTTTTTTGCATAACTTGACGTACATTTCGTTGATTTGAAAAATTTAAAAACCTGTGAATAAAGGAATTATTTTCCTACCCTCCCAAAGTTCTTTTAAAAAACATCTGTTCGTTTTGGCCAAAAATAATCACATTTTCCAAAATGATGCTTTCAGAAAAAGTTGCACTTTTCCACATCCTATACATGTAATGTACAAAACATTCTCGATATTAATGTTTTGAGTGATTTAATGGTGTTTTTGTTTTCTTTCATTTTTATGTATACGATAACCCAGTCACCCATGCAATCATCTTGCAATTTAAAACAATGATTCATTGACATGTACGGGGTATTTCTAGAAGCTTTTGATTTCAAAAATGGTTAAATCACTGTAGGAGTTACAAAACATTTCTTTGCATAACTTGACATTCATTTTGTTGATTTGAAAAATTTAAAAATCTGTGAATAAAGGCATCTTTTTGCTACCCTACCAAAGTTATCCCTTTTTTTAAATACTTTTATTTTGGTAAAAAATAATCAAATTTTTCAAAAATGATGCTTTAAAAAAATTGCACTTTTCAACATCCCATACATGTAATGTACAAAACTTTCTCGATATCAATGTTTAATTGTTTTGTTTTCCTTTACATTTCTGTCTCTGATCTCTTAATCACCCATGCAACCATCGTAGTGCAAAATAATGATTCGCTGAAGCTAATTTTGACATAAATGAGGATGTTGAAAAGTGCAACTTTTTCTAAAGGCATCATTTTTGGAAAATGTGATTATTTTTGGCCAAAACAAAAAGATTTTTAAAAGAAAAAACATTGGGAGAGTAGAAAAATGATTCCTTTATTCACAGGTTTTTAAATTTTTCAAATCAACGAAATGCATGCCAAGTTATGCAAAGAAATGTTTTGTAATTTTAGGGGGGAGTTATTTTTTGTGAACCCTTTATATATATATATATAAAGGGATTAGAAGACCTTATCTGCAACAACTGCTCTACCGACACTTGACAATTTATGCAATCTATATTGCACACAACTAAAAATATAACTCCTATACCATTTTTCATCCTGATGTGTCATTGACATCAGTGAGCATTCCAATTGGTAGAGCTCGCTCAAAGCGCTGACCCACGCACGTGATTCAAGACTCTGCATAGATGCGTGAGTGAAACTGTCGTCTCAACGCATTAACGTCGCTGCCACATCAGGGTGAATAATGGTATATCAGCTATTCGCTGTAAGCTGTAAGTTTTGAATGTATTGTCATGGACTATACATATGCTGTAATTCTGATCACACCACTGATTATCAAAGAATAGGCAATAAAGACCTGGATCGTAATTCTATGGACATTTCACATTATGCAGAGTCTGTGTATGTTTCATTCGCACCTGAACGATAAGTGTCTTTGGAAAGAGCAGTATTGCATTTAATCTATGATTGCACACATACACATACATGACAGGTGATAAGTGCAGTCTACTTATAGTGCAGGGCAATACAGTCAAACATTGTTTATACCTATTGCTATGGTAATTAATCCTGTAATAGGGGTGTGATTCAAAGCTTGTGAAATATCCTGTAAGTAGTAGAAAATCCTGAAAAACACTGTGAAATGGGCTAAAATACCCCCAAAGCGGGCTGAAAATCAATACAAATACGTACCTTTTGGCCATAAAACTCTTGAAATCAGGGAAAAATCACACCACTGCTGTTATATACATCACTACTTGTATAGCAAATTGCAGATTTGGCCTTCATGCAACATGTGCGATTGATGTTGTTCAAACCCCAGCAATTTTGCACTTGATTGTAGGACTACATCTAAACCAATTCAAAGAAAATCCTTACAGGATCGGATGGCGTCGTTTGCACATGTATCTTTTATGGGACCTGAGAGCACATCAGACACATCAAATTGCATTCTAAATACAGGGAATGACCTTCTGATGTCAAATAATTTTGATATTTTTAAAATTTGCGCTATACTAACAATTCTATGGCAAATTATTAAAAGTTGATATTCTTGACATTTAACAGTCCTCAAAGAAAACTTTAGAAATCTACAGGGTGTCTCACTAAAAATAGGCCCTGTGGAATGGGGGGCATAACATAAAAACTCTTAAAAATTCAAGAACCATGAGGTGTCTTCCATGAATGCTACAAAATTATCAAAATCAATCACTCAATCAATCAATCAAAATATCAATCAAGCAATCTCCAAAGAATGTTTTTACACCTTTGGGTTAACAATATTTCAAAGTATTATCTTCTAAAATAGTTTCAAGCAACAGTGGTGCTGGCCTTTAAAGTGGTTGAAACAATTAATTCGTAAGAAATTGGTTCAAAATGAAATGGTCCAGGCGATAGCAATGATAGTGAAATAAACATAAAACTGATACATAACATGAATAATAAACAGGCTATCCAGCAACACTGGGTGTTCACTTCATTTATTTCTCCTATTCTAATGCAGCACATTATTGTTAATGTGTATTGGCCCATTAGAAAGGTCCAAAAATGAGTGTATTTGTAGTTTTCCATTGAACTGATTTTAATGACATTTGCACCATTTTATAGAAGACACTTCATGCTTTTTGAATCTGTAAGAAAGTTTTAATTTTACTGCCATTGGTTAAAGTTATGTCCTCCAATCCACAGGGCCTATTTTTATTGAGATACCCTGTGATGATATGTAAGTATGTAGCTGGGAGGAAAAACCAACCATCAATTTTGACCTTTCGTATTGAAGATACATGATTTTTTGTGTTTCTAACCCTAACCCCTAAGGGCTTTTTGGCGACAGGAAGGGAAAGAAGGAAAGAATAAAGAGAGAAAAGAAAGAAAGAAGTTGTTTGCTCTGGGTGGGATTCGAACCCGAGACCCTCGCATGCAAAGCACTTTCGGTCTGCTACACTTTGCCACGGGTCTTGGGCTTCGCTGGCAGGCAAAACCGTGCCTATATATCACTTAAGGCGATTGCGTCATCACACCACGTGGGATGCACGCATGAACAGCGATATATCAAGTAGTATTTTGTAGTAGACAGGCGGGTTAGGGTTAAGATGTTCCCAAAACCAACTCTGATCATGTGGTGAACAATCTTAGACTTAATGCCGTTTACATTTTTGTTAAGTTTTCAGATTCACCTGCAATTCCAAAATCTAACATAAGGACGCCATCGCTCATATGATTTTCTTGCATTCACAACACGTTTTTTGTTGTCCTACAATCGACTATCTTGGTACTATGACAGTTTCACAAATAACAAATTAACATAATTAAATGTAGTTTGCAACCTAACCTAACGATATTGCAATGGCTTATGGGAAGCAATCTAAAGTAGACCCTCCTTGCAGCGATATGTAATGATGTACAAATGGCAAGATGTCACCTTAAAAATCTGCATCTAATGTGAACTCATGTCTCGTCATTGCTGGTGCTAGGACGTTAGCTTGTTGATATTCTGATACACGATTCTCAAAGAAGTTGGTTTTAACCTACAGCGAGATATTCTCCATGAAATCAAATGGATTTGTAGAGTTGAATACCTAAAAGAGAATAAATAGCACCAAAGACAAATTGAATGCTTATGGTAGTATTGTATGCAGAGAATAAATAGCATCAAAGACAAATTGAATGCTTATGGTAGTATTGTATGCAGAGAATAAATAGCATCAAAGACAAATTGAATGCTTATGGTAGTATTGTATGCAGAGAATAAATGGCACCAAAGACAAATTGAATGCTTATGGTAGTATTGTATGCAGAGAATAAATGGCACCAAAGACAAATTGAATGCTTATGGTAGTATTGTATGCAGAGAATAAATGGCACCAAAGACAAATTGAATGCTTATGGTAGTATTGTATGCAGAGAATAAATGGCACCAAAGACAAATTGAATGCTTATGGTAGTATTGTATGCAGAGAATAAATGGCATCAAAGACAAATTGAATGCTTATGGTAGTATTGTATGCAGAGAATAAATGGCACCAAAGACAAATTGAATGCTTATGGTAGTATTGTATGCAGAGAATAAATGGCACCAAAGACAAATTGAATGCTTATGGTAGTATTGTATGCAGAGAATAAATGGCACCAAAGACAAATTGAATGCTTATGGTAGTATTGTATGCAGAGAATAAATGGCACCAAAGACAAATTGAATGCTTATGGTAGTATTGTATGCAGAGAATAAATGGCATCAAAGACAAATTGAATGTTTATGGTAGTATTGTATGCAGAGAATAAATGGCACCAAAGACAAATTGAATGCTTATGATAGTATTGTATGCAGAGAATAAATGGCATCAAAGACAAATTGAATGCTTATGGTAGTATTGTATGCAGAGAATAAATGGCATCAAAGACAAATTGAATGCTTATGGTAGTATTGTATGCAGAGAATAAATGGCACCAAAGACAAATTGAATGCTTATGATAGTATTGTATGCAGAGAATAAATGGCATCAAAGACAAATTGAATGCTTATGGTAGTATTGTATGCAGAGAATAAATGGCATCAAAGACAAATTGAATGCTTATGGTAGTATTGTATGCAGAGAATAAATGGCACCAAAGACAAATTGAATGCTTATGATAGTATTGTATGCAGAGAATAAATGGCATCAAAGACAAATTGAATGCTTATGATAGTATTGTATGCAGAGAATAAATGGCATCAAAGACAAATTGAATGCTTATGGTAGTATTGTATGCAGAGAATAAATGGCATCAAAGACAAATTGAATGCTTATGGTAGTATTGTATGCAGAGAATAAATGGCACCAAAGACAAATTGAATGCTTATGGTAGTATTGTATGCAGAGAATAAATGGCATCAAAGACAAATTGAATGCTTATGGTAGTATTGTATGCAGAGAATAAATGGCATCAAAGACAAATTGAATGCTTATGATAGTATTGTATGCAGAGAATAAATGGCACCAAAGACAAATTGAATGTTTATGGTAGTATTGTATGCAGAGAATAAATGGCACCAAAGACAAATTGAATGCTTATGGTAGTATTGTATGCAGAGAATAAATGGCACCAAAGACAAATTGAATGCTTATGGTAGTATTGTATGCAGAGAATAAATGGCACCAAAGACAAATTGAATGCTTATGGTAGTATTGTATGCAGAGAATAAATGGCATCAAAGACAAATTGAATGCTTATGGTAGTATTGTATGCAGAGAATAAATGGCACCAAAGACAAATTGAATGCTTATGGTAGTATTGTATGCAGAGAATAAATGACACCAAAGACAAATTGAATGCTTATGGTAGTATTGTATGCAGAGAATAAATGGCACCAAAGACAAATTGAATGCTTATGGTAGTATTGTATGCAGAGAATAAATGGCACCAAAGACAAATTGAATGCTTATGGTAGTATTGTATGCAGAGAATAAATGGCACCAAAGACAAATTGAATGCTTATGGTAGTATTGTATGCAGAGAAGATTATTTCAGAAATGCAACACAAGTAACATGACAACTTCATCAGAAGTATTTTAAATTTTAAGCCAAAATCACTGAGACTTATTTGCAAAATTGAGCATTTTTCAACCATTTTTGTGAAAATGTATCGAAGTAGGTAAAAAGTGATTTTTTTTTTAAAGGGCCCTAAATATATCAAGTATTTTTTGTTATGTTGTCCGAAAAGATTTGGATCACAAAAACATTTTATTTTTTATGGATTTTCTCCAAAACTGAGCATTATTGATCTCACAGGATTCATCAAGTCTTTAAGAGACTGATACAGGTGCATTACAACTTGTTTATATCGGGCTACTTCAGTTGAAATCCATCCTCCCCCTATGAAAGACACAACCTTTATCTTCCATACAGGGGGTGTGAATATCAAATGGGGTTACCTGAATGAATGATTCCATTTGAAATCTACACTCCCTATGTGGAAAATTAAGGTAATTTCTTCCATTGGTGGTGTATGGATTTCAACTGGAATTGCCCATTTTACAGCATCTTTTACCTTATCACAGTTGAGCTCATTCAGCAGTCTGTCAGCCACAAATTCAATATATTCTGCCATCAACGTAGCATTCATACCAATAAGACTCACTGGCAATGCATCCGATAGGAACTCCTTCTCTATGGCAACAGCTTCTTTAACTATGGATTTGATGCACTCTTGGCTAGGTTTATGGTTGAGGTATGTGAAAAGCAGGCAAGCAAAGTCACAGTGAAGACCCTCGTCTCGACTGATGAGTTCATTAGAAAAGGTTAAGCCTGGCATCAAGCCTCTGTGGGAAGAGCAGAATAGGCAACAGCATATTTATATTATACTATTTTTGTCTCGGTGAGTCAGTGATGTCAACATGCTTTATGCAAGCATATATTTGGTGTCACAAGTGTTTATGCTGCCAGGACTTTTAGTGAATGCTCGTGATTTGAAGCTGCTCCCAAAGAAATGTGCAATAACATCACTGACTCGCAAAGGTGCAAACTAGGCAAGAGAGAGGTACGTTTGTGTGCATGAAATTTTCTAGAGTTACATGGATTTGCTAAATTCTCATGCTCACATATATTTCTTTGCCATATGTGTACATCCATTTTTACATAATACTAGCTAGACTCATGTGAAATCTGAGTCATTTCACATTATCCCAAAGTCACATTTTAGCAGGTTAATAGTATGCTCACATGTACAAAATTAAGTTAACTTGAAAACTCTGGGAGCTGATCCTGGCTACAAAGGTCTATTGTATGTAAAATGTCTAGGTGTCGCTTCTTAGCTGCAAGTCACTGTGTTGTTGTTTAATGGATTATGGCATGATGTGGGGCTGTAGCGGTCAGCGACAAACTAAAGTGTGTTGAGGCTTGTGGATCAACATCTAGCGGTTGTTTCTATAAATCACTGTGCTTTTTTTTAGGAATACAGAGAACATACCTAAACCATGTGACTTGGGATGATTTGAAATGCCCTCCTCTTGAGATGAGTCTGGCATTTATTCCTAGCTATTATCTATAGCAGCTGACATGTAGCAGCTGACAAGTGCATATTTTTGATATGGATGTACACATATAAGCCTCAACTCAAAGGGTATTCATTTCATGAAAATTACATGCTGCAAAAATGATGGTTCTTTTTAAATCCAAGTACTTGATGATGCATTTGAGGGCACATGTATGTAAAGTCACTAGGTGGGTAATGACATGTGCATTTAACTGAGCAATAGTGCACATTCAAAAATAGCAGGGTTACCTTTTTTTCAGCCAGAAGATAGCAGCAAATGAACCTGAGAAAAAGATGCCTTCCACTGCTGCAAAGGCCACTAGTCAGCTCACCAAAAGTTGCCCTGCTTACTGCGTGATTCACTTGAGTGCCCAGTCAGCTTTTTCTTTTTCACATACACGGTACTGAAATGGGCAAGTTATAATTTTCTGTATTTACAACTCTGTGAATTACACAATGTATTGTTTGTTTTCATT
This sequence comes from Amphiura filiformis, assembly GCF_039555335.1. Classification (NCBI taxonomy): domain Eukaryota; kingdom Metazoa; phylum Echinodermata; class Ophiuroidea; order Amphilepidida; family Amphiuridae; genus Amphiura; species Amphiura filiformis. Next base: position 749 of record NW_027305939.1, on the reverse strand, counting down.
ATTGAACGGGATTCAATCATGTTTCACCTTTGTTCATCACCTTTTAACACAGTTCAGAGCATCTGCATAGTTTACTTTGCTAACTAAGGCAGATAAAGCTGCCCTCGCAAAGTAAATCATGCGAGACTTCAGAGGCTCTAGGTAAGTGAACTGGAAGGTTATGGTTTCAAGACTCATTCTCAAAGGCTCCAGGGGCAGCTAGGAGAATGAATTGAGGAATGTTTGTTTTTACTATCCTCTACCGTGTGACAAACCACAGGCAGGTCCAATATTTTGAGTAGTGAATGCTGAAGCACCAGTATCCACTAGTTATTGGACCTGCATGTTGTCTATCACATGATAAAGGATTGTAAAAACAAAAATATATTCTACATGTAATTATACACTTTTATTTACCAAAAATTAAATAACCTTCATAAAAACTCCTATAATAAAATGAACAAAACTGGCTAACATCATCACATCTTCAGTTTGAGCGTGTGTGTATTATGTACTAGGCCTACATGAATGCCTACAATGTGGTACAAACGCTTGCCTCCACATGCATGTTACTCGTTAGGCCAAAAACAATTGTTGTGTTTTAACAAATGATTTTTTTACATGCACCCCAAGCCTATTCCCGGATCCCTGATGTGCCCCAAGCATTTTAATTGGATAGTAGAACTGACTCACTGAGTCCCAACAATCCCTGGGTATTACCGACTGAATTATTGGCCTGTAAGAACTATTTTGATTTGTAAAAATAGGAC
>NW_027305938.1:0-17566 GCF_039555335.1 Amphiura filiformis | reverse complement strand
CAGGAAATTAATAGTTGGCACACCTGCACTAAACAATGGAAATGCGTGCCCTATTAAAATTGGGAGGCGAGGGAAACATGCATGCAATATATGAAGTACAGACTCCCCCAATATCTCACCCTTCCCCACTCCCCATCATTCAATGTTGGAGGGTCTCACGGACCTGTTGACAACATGGCTTGGTCCAACATTGAATTGGGGGAGCGGGCGCAGAGATTTGCACCCGTATCATAGATAGGGCAATTTTACGTATGTTTATATAAAAACATCATCAGTGCGGAAATTACGATGATATTTGTACAGTGCCGTAAAATATAGGTGAACATACAGAAAAAGACGGACATTGGCTTATGACAAATATAATATGATGAAGAATATTGTAAAATAAAAATGAAAAAGAAATCTAAATACATTCAGGGGGCTCGAACCCGTGTTCCACTGCGCCTGAGGCAGATGCCGTATCAATTGCGCCACAGAGCTGTGTAACTTCAACAGGCTTAAACTATAATATAATGCTATTCAAGATGCATGTATATAAATATACGCTCTACAAACGGTATATAGTCCAAAAAATTACTCTCTTACGGCATTTGTTTCATTAACTGAATATTTATCAAATAGCAGGTGTTAGCTGACATTGTGCTTCACATTTAGTTCAGTTTTTGTCCGGGATAAATGACTACGGGACAAAATCGGACGGTATACACGTCTTTAAAGAGTAAAGAATTTTAATATAATATTACTTTCTCTTTTTATTTATACAAACGTGTATATCGTTCGTTTTTGTCCCAAAGTCAATTTACCCGGCACAAAACTGAAATAAATGGAGAGCACAATGTCAGCAAACACCTGCAATATGATAAATATTCAGTTAATGAAACAAATGCCGTAAAAGTGTGATTTGTTTGACTGTATACCGTTTGTAGAGCGTATATTTATATACATGCATCTTGAATAGCATTATATTATAGTTTAAGCATGTTGAAGTAACACAACTCTGTGGTTCAATGGATACGGCATGTGCCACAGGCGCATTGGAACAGGTTCAGCCCTGAAATATATTTAGAATTTCTTATTCTTTTCTTTTTTTGTTATTATTTTACAATATCCTTCATCATATTATATTCATCATTATATTAATTTTGCCAATGTCCGTCCTTCTTTTTTCTGTATTTCTACCTTTATTTTACGGCACTGTACAAATATCACCATAATTGCCGCACCGAGTTGTTTGTCAAAATGGAAACTCGGATGGCTTTCAAAACAGAGCATCACGTGTCCACGGCCATGATGATTGAACTGAAAACAGTTTGAAATTGCCAATCACAATGCCTAATATGGCCATTATATACCATGAGAGATTTTTCAATTCAGAAAAAATATTTGAACCGTTTTTTACGAAAAATGTGAATTTTAAGGTGTTACAATCCAAACCGGAAACAAGTTTCGTTCATTCAGGTTGCATGAGATATGATGTGCATATAAATGGTAAATAAATGATGCTTTTATAGCACTTAGGAGAAAGTCATATTTTCAAATTACTGCAGATATACAGTTTTGTTGGTTGCGTAGGCCTATACAATTTAAACATTGAATATTGAAAAAGGATTTATTGATTATCGATAATCGATAATAATTGATTATCGATATTATTTTGATTAATTTTAATTTTTTGCATATTGAAACGAATATGGGGATTAATCCATGAAAATTTAGTGGCCATATGCTTAATGCTTTATATTTTATAAGCCAAAATATGAAATTAGATGCATTTTTGGAAGAATTATCATAGCTTTAAACTACGAAAATAATCGGCAATCATATAATATTCTTTTTTGACTTATCCCTTATTTCACAATATTTTTTATCAATATGAACTTTACATATTGATATGAATGTGAGGATTACTCCCTGAAAATATGGTGGTCATACCTTTTATGGTTTTTAGTTTATAAACCAAAATATGAAGTTAGATGCATATTTTGGACGAGTTATCATAGCTTTAAACTTCGAAAATAATCGGCAATTATATAACATTCTTTTGACTTATACCTTATTTCACAATATTTGTTGTAATATTAATTTTATATATTGATATGCATGTGAGGATTATTTCCTGAAAATTTGGTGGCCATACCTTTAACGGTTTTATTTTACAAGCCAAAATATGAAATTAGATGCATATTTTTGGAATTGATTCGGACAACCCAGGAAATTAATAGTTGGCACACCTGCACTAAACAATGGAAATGCGTGCCCTATTAAAATTGGGAGGCGAGGGAAACATGCATGCAATATATGTGAAGTACAGACTCCCCAATATCTCACCCTTCCCCTCCCCATCATTCAATGTTGGAGGGTCTCACGGACCTGTTGACAACATGGCTTGGTCCAACATTGAATTGGGGGAGCGGGGGCAGAGATTTGCACCCGTATCATAGATAGGGCAATTTTACGTATGTTTATATAAAAACATCATCAGTGCGGAAATTACGATGATATTTGTACAGTGCCGTAAAATATAGGTAGACATACAGAAAAAAGACGGACATTGGCATGACAAATATAATATGATGAAGAATATTGTAAAATAAAAATGAAAAAGAAATCTAAATACATTCAGGGGCTCGAACCCGTGTTCCACTGCGCCTGAGGCAGATGCCGTATCAATTGCGCCACAGAGCTGTGTAACTTCAACAGGCTTAAACTATAATATAATGCTATTCAAGATGCATGTATATAAATATACGCTCTACAAACGGTATATAGTCCAAAAAATTACTCTCTTACGGCATTTGTTTCATTAACTGAATATTTATCATATAGCAGGTGTTAGCTGACATTGTGCTCCACATTTAGTTCAGTTTTTGTCCGGGATAAATGACTACAGGACAAAATCGGACGGTATACACGTCTTTAAAGAGTAAAGAATTTTAATATAATATTACTTTCTTTTTTATTTATACAAACGTGTATATCGTTCGTTTTTGTCCCAAAGTCAATTTACCCCGGCCCAAAACGGAAATAAATGTGGAGCACAATGTCAGCCAAACACCTGCTATATGATAAATATTCAGTTAATGAAACAAATGCCGTAAAAGTGTGATTTGTTTGACTGTATACCGTTTGTAGAGCGTATATTTATATACATGCATCTTGAATAGCATTATATTATAGTTTAAGCGAAGTAACACAACTCTGTGGTTCAATGGATACGGTACTAAAGCTACAGGCGCATTGGAACACGGGTTCGAGCCCCTGAATATATTTAGATTTCTTATTCTTTCTTTTTGTTATTATTTTACAATATCCTTCATCATATTATATTCATCATTATATTAATTTTTGCCAATGTCCGTCCTTCTTTTTTTCTGTATTTCTACCTTTATTTTACGGCACTGTACAAATATCACCATAATTGCCGCACCGAGTTGTTTGTCAAAATGGAAACTCGGATGGCTTTCAAAACAGAGCATCACGTGTCCACGGCCATGATGATTGAACTGAAAACAGTTTGAAATTGCCAATCACAATGCCTAATATGGCCATTATATACCATGAGAGATTTTTCAATTCAGAAAAAATATTTGAACCGTTTTTTTCTAAATATGTGAATTTTAAGGTGTTACAATCCAAACCGGAAACAAGTTTCGTTCATTCAGGTTGCATGAGATATGATGTGCATATAAATGGTAAATAAATGATGCTTTTATAGCACTTAGGAGAAAGTCATATTTTCAAATTACTGCAGATATACAGTTTTGTTGGTTGCGTAGGCCTATACAATTTAAACATTGAATATTGAAAAAGGATTTATTGATTATCGATAATCGATAATAATTGATTATCGATATTATTTTGATTTTTTTTAATTTTTGCATATTGAAACGAATATGGGGATTAATCCATGAAAATTTAGTGGCCATATGCTTAATGCTTTATATTTTTTAAGCCAAAATATGAAATTAGATGCATTTTTGGAAGAATTATCATAGCTTTAAACTACGAAAATAATCGGCAATCATATAATATTCTTTTGACTTATCCCTTATTTCACAATATTTTTTATCAATATGAACTTTACATATTGATATGAATGTGAGGATTACTCCCTGAAAATATGGTGGTCATACCTTTTATGGTTTTTAGTTTATAAACCAAAATATGAAGTTAGATGCATATTTTGGACGAGTTATCATAGCTTTAAACTTCGAAAATAATCGGCAATTATATAACATTCTTTTGACTTATACCTTATTTCACAATATTTGTTGTTAATATTAATTTTATATATTGATATGCATGTGAGGATTATTTCCTGAAAATTTGGTGGCCATACCTTTAACGGTTTTTATTTTACAAGCCAAAATATGAAATTAGATGCATATTTTTGGAATTGATTCGGACAACCCAGGAAATTAATAGTTGGCACACCTGCACTAAACAATGGAAATGCCTGCCCTATTAAAATTGGGGAGGCGAGGGAAACATGCATGCAATATATGTGAAGTACAGACTCCCCCCAATATCTCACCCTTCCCCACTCCCCATCATTCAATGTTGGAGGGTCTCACGGACCTGTTGACAACATGGCTTGGTCCAACATTGAATTGGGGGCGGGGGCAGAGATTGCACCCGTATCATAGATAGGGCAATTTTACGTATGTTTATATAAAAACATCATCAGTGCGGAAATTACGATGATATTTGTACAGTGCCGTAAAATATAGGTAGACATACAGAAAAAGACGGACATTGGCTTATGACAAATATAATATGATGAAGAATATTGTAAAATAAAATGAAAAAAGAAATCTAAATACATTCAGGGGCTCGAACCCGTGTTCCACTGCGCCTGAGGCAGATGCCGTATCAATTGCGCCACAGAGCTGTGTAACTTCAACAGGCTTAAACTATAATATAATGCTATTCAAGATGCATGTATATAAATATACGCTCTACAAACGGTATATAGTCCAAAAAATTACTCTCTTACGGCATTTGTTTCATTAACTGAATATTTATCATATAGCAGGTGTTAGCTGACATTGTGCTTCACATTTAGTTCAGTTTTTGTCCGGGATAAATGACTACGGGACAAAATCGGACGGTATACACGTCTTTAAAGAGTAAAGAATTTTAATATAATATTACTTTCTTTTTCTATTTATACAAACGTGTATATCGTTCGTTTTTGTCCCAAAGTCAATTTACCCCGGCCCAAAACGGAAATAAATGTGGAGCACAATGTCAGCCAAACACCTGCAATATGATAAATATTCAGTTAATGAAACAAATACCGTAAAAGTGTGATTTGTTTGACTGTATACCGTTTGTAGAGCGTATATTTATATACATGCATCTTGAATAGCATTATATTATAGTTTAAGCATGTTGAAGTAACACAACTCTGTGGTTCAATGGATACGGCAAGCCTACAGGCGCATTGGAACACGGTTCGAGCCCTGAAATATTTAGATTTCTTATTCTTTCTTTTGTTATTATTTTACAATATCCTTCATCATATTATATTCATCATTATATTAATTTTTGCCAATTTCCGTCCTTCTTTTTTTTCTGTATTTCTACCTTTATTTTACGGCACTGTACAAATATCACCATAATTGCCGCACCGAGTTGTTTGTCAAAATGGAAACTCGGATGGCTTTCAAAACAGAGCATCACGTGTCCACGGCCATGATGATTGAACTGAAAACAGTTTGAAATTGCCAATCACAATGCCTAATATGGCCATTATATACCATGAGAGATTTTTCAATTCAGAAAAAAATATTTGAACCGTTTTTTACGAAAAATGTGAATTTTAAGGTGTTACATTCCAAACCGGAAACAAGTTTCGTTCATTCAGGTTGCATGAGATATGATGTGCATATAAATGGTAAATAAATGATGCTTTTATAGCACTTAGGAGAAAGTCATATTTTCAAATTACTGCAGATATACAGTTTTGTTGGTTGCGTAGGCCTATACAATTTAAACATTGAATATTGAAAAAGGATTTATTGATTATCGATAATCGATAATCGATAATAATTGATTATCGATATTATTTTTGATTAATTTTAATTTTTGCATATTGAAACGAATATGGGGATTAATCCATGAAAATTTAGTGGCCATATGCTTAATGCTTTATATTTTTTAAGCCAAAATATGAAATTAGATGCATTTTTGGAAGAATTATCATAGCTTTAAACTACGAAAATAATCGGCAATCATATAATATTCTTTTGACTTATCCTTATTTCACAATATTTTTATCAATATGAACTTTACATATTGATATGAATGTGAGGATTACTCCCTGAAAATATGGTGGTCATACCTTTTATGGTTTTTAGTTTATAAACCAAAATATGAAGTTAGATGCATATTTTGGACGAGTTATCATAGCTTTAAACTTCGAAAATAATCGGCAATTATATAACATTCTTTTGACTTATACCTTATTTCACAATATTTGTTGTTAATATTAATTTTATATATTGATATGCATGTGAGGATTATTTCCTGAAAATTTGGTGGCCATACCTTTAACGGTTTTTTTATTTTACAAGCCAAAATATGAAATTAGATGCATATTTTTGGAATTGATTCGGACAACCCAGGAAATTAATAGTTGGCACACCTGCACTAAACAATGAAAATGCCTGCCCTATTAAAATTGGGGAGGCGAGGGAAACATGCATGCAATATATGTGAAGTACAGACTCCCCCCAATATCTCACCCTTCCCCACTCCCCATCATTCAATGTTGGAGGGTCTCACGGACCTGTTGACAACATGGCTTGGTCCAACATTGAATTGGGGGAGCGGGGGCAGAGATATACCAAAAGACAGGCAAACTGTGCCAACCTTTTTTTCCTGGATTGTAGGTCCTTTCTACCTCCTGCCTTCCAAATTAATGCGTGCCTTTCCCATAAAAGCTGAACTACACTTAGCGATATATTGAATTCTAATAAGTATAGCAATTATTCTTTTACATAGAAATCACCACAACGGATCTAAGTGCAATAGCGCCAACTGATTACACCGAGAAAGTAGACACTTTAGTAGATTTTCCTGCTGATATGGATTCAGCGACTGTTTCAATAACTATTGCATCGGATAGCTCTGTGGAACACGACGAACATTTTCTTATCACACTTAATGATCCAGTTAATGGCACAGTTGGTGATTTATATAAAACCATGGTCATTATAAAGGACACTGATTCTCCAGGTAAGTTGTTACTATATAAATTCTCGAGTTTCCCACTGAAATATAAGACCCATATAAAAATAGTATTTTCTATGTAAAGTAATCTTTTATTTCCTTGTCACAGTTAAAAATTACAAAATCATACCGTTGCCGATTATTTTGTTGAAATGCGTTCTTATTCACACTCAAAAAATTGAATAGTATTTACTTTTAAAACTCTTTGACTTTATCCGGGTCCATACTCCTTTCAGTTATTGTACTACTATGAAAAACTTTATTTTCTGTCAGACATATAATTATGTTAAGTAAACAGGAGAAAAGTACACTGAATCAAAAAGCGGGATCAAAACGTATTTAATTTCATATTGTTTTTAGAAACTTGGTATGACTTCGACTGCGCCGTGTATTGTGTTGATGAGGGAGACCCAACATTTGAAATCACAATCAATCGAAAGGGTGACTTATCGGCAGCCGGAGAAGTTGGTGAGCATAGATGTGATTAATACTGTAAAGACTTCCCTCACCCTTGCGCAACCTCATAAGGAGCGTGCTTTCCCTATTTCTTACTGTTACTTTTACTGATGATATTTGTGATTGCAACTATTCGAAAAAGTCAGATTTATGAGTTGTTCTAGGTCCTTTCTACCTCATGCCTTCCAAATTAATGCGTGCCTTTCCCATAAAAGCTGAACTACTCTTAGCGATATATTGATTTCTAATAAGTATAGCAATTATTCTTTTACATAGAAATCACCACGACGGATCTAAGTGCAAGCGGCAAGCGGCGGAAAGTATGGAAACCAGCATTAGCGATATATTGAATTCTTATAAGTATAGCAATTTTTTTACATAGAAATCACCACGACTGATCTAAGTGCAATAGCGCCAACTGATTACACCGAGAAAGTAGACACTTTAGTAGATTTTCCTGCTGATATGGATTCAGCGACTGTTTCAATAACTATTGCATCAGATAGCTCTGTGGAACACGACGAACATTTTCTTATCACACTTAATGATCCAGTTAATGGCACAGTTGGTGATTTATATAAAACCATGGTCATTATAAAGGACACTGATTCTCCAGGTAAGTTGTTACTATATAAATTCTCGAGTTTCCCACTGAAATATAAGACCCATATAAAAATAGTATTTTCTATGTAAAGTAATCTTTTATTTCCTTGTCACAGTTAAAAATTACAAAATCATACCGTTGCCGATTATTTTGTTGAAATGCGTTCTTATTCACACTCAAAAATTTGAATAGTATTTACTTTTAAAACTCTTTGACTTTATCCGGGTCCGTACTCCTTTCAGTTATTGTACTACTAAGAAAAACTGTATTTTCTGTCAGACATATAATTATGTTAAGTAAACAGGAGAAAAGTACATTGAATCAAAAAGCGGGATCAAAACGTATTTAATGTCATATTGTAGAAACTTGGTACGACTTCGACTGCGCCGTGTATTGTGTTGATGAGGGAGACCCAACATTTGAAATCACAATCAATCGAAAGGGTGACCTATCGGCAGCCGGAGAAGTTGGTGAGCATAGATGTGATTAATACTGTAAAGACTTCCCTCACCCTTGCGCAACCTCATAAGGAGCGTGCTTTCCCTATTTCTTACTGTTACTTTTACTGATGATATTTGTGATTGCAACTATTCGAAAAAGTCAGATTTATGAGTTGTTCTAGGTCCTTTCTACCTCCTGCCTTCCAAATTAATGAGTGCCTTTCCCATAAAAGCTGAACTACTCGTAGCGATATATTGAATTCTAATAAGTATAGCCATTATTCTTTTACATAGAAATCACCACGACGGATCTAAGTGCAATAGCGCCAACTGATTACACCGAGAAAGTAGACACTTTAGTAGATTTTCCTGCTGATATGGATTCAGCGACTGTTTCAATAACTATTGCATCGGATAGCTCTGTGGAACACGACGAACATTTTCTTATCACACTTAATGATCCAGTTAATGGCACAGTTGGTGATTTATATAAAACCATGGTCATTATAAAGGACACTGATTCTCCAGGTAAGTTGTTACTATATAAATTCTCGAGTTTCCCACTAAAATATAAGACCCATATAAAAATGGTATTTTCTATGTAAAGTAATCTTTTATTTCCTTGTCACAGTTAAAAATTACAAAATCATACCGTTGCCGATTATTTTGTTGAAATGCGTTCTTATTCACACTCAAAAATTTGAATAGTATTTACTTTTAAAACTCTTTGACTTTATCCGGGTCCGTACTCCTTTCAGTTATTGTAATACTAAGAAAAACTGTATTTTCTGTCAGACATATAAGTATATTAAGTAAACAGGAGAAAAGTACATTGAATCAAAAAGCGGGATCAAAACGTATTTAATGTCATATTGTTTGTAGAAACTTGGTATGACTTCGACTGCGCCGTGTATTGTGTTGATGAGGGAGACCCAACATTTGAAATCACAATCAATCGAAAGGGTGACCTATCGGCAGCCGGAGAAGTTGGTGAGCATAGATGTGATTAATACTGTAAAGACTTCCCTCACCCTTGCGCAACCTCATAAGGAGCGTGCTTTTCCTATTTCTTACTGTTACTTTTACTGATGATATTTGTGATTGCAGCTATTCGAAAAAGTCAGATTTATGAGTTGTTCTAGGTCCTTTCTACCTCCTGCCTTCCAAATTAATGAGTGCCTTTCCCATAAAAGCTGAACTACTCTTAGCGATATATTGAATTCTAATAAGTATAGCCATTATTCTTTTACATAGAAATCACCACGACGGATCTAAGTGCAATAGCGCCAACTGATTACACCGAGAAAGTAGACACTTTAGTAGATTTTCCTGCTGATATGGATTCAGCGACTGTTTCAATAACTATTGCATCGGATAGCTCTGTGGAACACGACGAACATTTTCTTATCACACTTAATGATCCAGTTAATGGCACAGTTGGTGATTTATATAAAACCATGGTCATTATAAAGGACACTGATTCTCCAGGTAAGTTGTTACTATATAAATTCTCGAGTTTCCCACTGAAATATAAGACCCATATAAAAATGGTATTTTCTATGTAAAGTAATCTTTTATTTCCTTGTCACAGTTAAAAATTACAAAATCATACCGTTGCCGATTATTTTGTTGAAATGCGTTCTTATTCACACTCAAAAATTTGAATAGTATTTACTTTTAAAACTCTTTGACTTTATCCGGGTCCGTACTCCTTTCAGTTATTGTAATACTAAGAAAAACTGTATTTTCTGTCAGACATATAAGTATGTTAAGTAAACAGGAGAAAAGTACATTGAATCAAAAAGCGGGATCAAAACGTATTTAATGTCATATTGTAGAAACTTGGTACGACTTCGACTGCGCCGTGTATTGTGTTGATGAGGGAGACCCAACATTTGAAATCACAATCAATCGAAAGGGTGACCTATCGGCAGCCGGAGAAGTTGGTGAGCATAGATGTGATTAATACTGTAAAGACTTCCCTCACCCTTGCGCAACCTCATAAGGAGCGTGCTTTCCCTATTTCTTACTGTTACTTTTACTGATGATATTTGTGATTGCAGCTATTCGAAAAAGTCAGATTTATGAGTTGTTCTAGGTCCTTTCTACCTCCTGCCTTCCAAATTAATGAGTGCCTTTCCCATAAAAGCTGAACTACTCTTAGCGATATATTGAATTCTAATAAGTATAGCCATTATTCTTTTACATAGAAATCACCACGACGGATCTAAGTGCAATAGCGCCAACTGATTACACCGAGAAAGTAGACACTTTAGTAGATTTTCCTGCTGATATGGATTCAGCGACTGTTTCAATAACTATTGCATCGGATAGCTCTGTGGAACACGACGAACATTTTCTTATCACACTTAATGATCCAGTTAATGGCACAGTTGGTGATTTATATAAAACCATGGTCATTATAAAGGACACTGATTCTCCAGGTAAGTTGTTACTATATAAATTCTCGAGTTTCCCACTAAAATATAAGACCCATATAAAAATGGTATTTTCTATGTAAAGTAATCTTTTATTTCCTTGTCACAGTTAAAAATTACAAAATCATACCGTTGCCGATTATTTTGTTGAAATGCGTTCTTATTCACACTCAAAAATTTGAATAGTATTTACTTTTAAAACTCTTTGTCTTTATCCGGGTCCGTACTCCTTTCAGTTATTGTACTACTAAGAAAAACTGTATTTTCTGTCAGACATATAATTATGTTAAGCAAACAGGAGAAAAGTACATTGAATCAAAAAGCGGGATCAAAACGTATTTAATGTCATATTGTTTGTAGAAACTTGGTATGACTTCGACTGCGCCGTGTATTGTGTTGATGAGGGAGACCCAACATTTGAAATCACAATCAATCGAAAGGGTGACCTATCGGCAGCCGGAGAAGTTGGTGAGCATAGATGTGATTAATACTGTAAAGACATCCCTCACCCTTGAGCAACCTCATAAGGAGCGTGCTTTTCCTATTTCTCACTGTTACTTTTACTGATGATATTAATTGCAACTATTCGAAAAAGTCAGATTTATGAGTTGTTCTAGGTCCTTTCTACCTCCTGCCTTCCAAATTAATGCGTGCCTTTCCCATAAAAGCTGAACTACTCTTAGCGATATATTGAATTCTAATAAGTATAGCAATTCTTTTACTTAGAAATCACCACGACGGATCTAAGTGCAATAGCGCCAACTGATTACACCGAGAAAGTAGACACTTTAGTAGATTTTCCTGCTGATATGGATTCAGCGACTGTTTCAATAACTATTGCATCGGATAGCTCTGTGGAACACGACGAACATTTTCTTATCACACTTAATGATCCAGTTAATGGCACAGTTGGTGATTTATATAAAACTATGGTCATTATAAAGGACACTGATTCTCCAGGTAAGTTGTTACTATATAAATTCTCGAGTTTCCCACTGAAATATAAGACCCATATAAAAATGGTATTTTCTATGTAAAGTAATCTTTTATTTCCTTGTCACAGTTAAAAATTACAAAATCATACCGTTGCCGATTATTTTGTTGAAATGCGTTCTTATTCACACTCAAAAATTTGAATAGTATTTACTTTTAAAACTCTTTGACTTTATCTGGGTCCCTGTTCCTTTCAGTTATTGTTCTACTAAGAAAAACTGTATTTTCTGTCAGACATATAATTATGTTAAGCAAACAGGAGAAAAGTACATTGAATCAAAAAGCGGGATCAAAACGTATTTAATTTCATTATTGTAGAAACTTGGTATGACTTCGACTGCGCCGTGTATTGTGTTGATGAGGGAGACCCAACATTTGAAATCACAATCAATCGAAAGGGTGACCTATCGGCAGCCGGAGAAGTTGGTGAGCATAGATGTGATTAATACTGTGAAGACTTCCCTCACCCTTGCGCAACCTCATAGGGAGCGTGCTTTTCCTATTTCTTACTGTTACTTTTACTGATGATATTTGTGATTGCAACTATTCGAAAAAGTCAGATTTATGAGTTCTAGGTCCTTTCTACCTCCTGCCTTCCAAATTAATGCGTGCCTTTCCCATAAAAGCTGAACTGCTCTTAGTGATATATTGAATTCTAATAAGTATATCAATTCTTTTACATAGAAATCACCACGACAGATCTAAGTGCAATAGCGCCAACTGATTACACCGAGAAAGTAGACACTTTAGTAGATTTTCCTGCTGATATGGATTCAGCGACTGTTTCAATAACTATTGCATCGGATAGCTCTGTGGAACACGACGAACATTTTCTTATCACACTTAATGATCCAGTTAATGGCACAGTTGGTGATTTATATAAAACTATGGTCATAATAAAGGACACTGATTCTCCAGGTAAGTTGTTACTATATAAATTCTCGAGTTTCCCTCTGAAATATAAGATCCATATAAAAATGGTATTTTCTATGTAAAGTAATCTTTTATTTCCTTGTCACAGTTAAAAATTACAAAATCATACCGTTGCCGATTATTTTGTTGCAATGCGTTCTTATTCACACTCAAAAATTTGAATAGTATTTACTTTTAAAACTCTTTGACTTTATCCGGGTCCGTATTCCTTTCAGTTTGTTGTACTATTATGAAAAACTTTTTTTTTTGCAGACGAGTAACAGATTTTTTCCCAAATTATTAAAAATATGCTTATTTGTAGCTTGTATTACTATGCATATTTTAAAATGCTAGGGTTTTGATATAAATACTGTGGAATCAAGCATTGTCACTCAATAGCAAAAAGATTATATAAGTACGAAATGAAACTCGTCTTTAATTAAACTCGGCAAAACCTTTCTTCTCGAGGTACACCTTCGTACCTACCCACCTCAATTTTGAAATTCAACATGCCAAGTCTTAAAAGAAGAATTCTCAGAATAAAATTTTTAATTGCGTACAAGTATGTTTCACAAGCAATCTGCTGTACTCATATTAGAGTTGATACTTATATAGCTTGAAAAGCGCTGAAATTCCAAATCTACAGAATGTTGTTTAATTTTAACTAACCAGTTACTTAAAAACCCACGCTTAGTTTTACCCTCAATTATTATGTCACTATGTATCCTGTATCCTCTGATGCGACAATTTCGCAAGTTGGCTGGTTGAAAACCCGGATTTACTCCCGCACGTAAATTTTTGCCATACTTCCCCAATTTGTAAATGATGTCGTCTTGAAAAGATCGATTTTTATTCGTCCCCGTTTAGCCACGTGGTATTACTTGGATTGTCCTGAATACTACGTTGAAGAGGCGATGCTGATGGTAATGCTTAAAGTGATCAGAGTCGGGGATTTAAGCGATGCCGCCACCGTCAGTAAGTATACAAAACACACCTTTTTATTTGTGCGTAATTCGAGTGAGGGGAATAAAAAGTTACGTACGCTTTGTGCGTAAGTGAAAATGACGACCCCTTATTTCTTTGGAGAGTTATGAAAGGATACCACCTAGTTATTGTAGAATTTATGTATATGTACGCGTCTCCTTAATTTGATTTTTAACTTTCTGACAGCGTTTACTGCAACGGACCAATCCGCTAAATTTGGATCGGACTATGGCTCGTTTAATCCAGCTGATGGGATGGTTACATTCTTGCCAAACGAAGATGAGCAAACAATTGTATTGAATATCACTGATGATAATATTGTTGAGGGCACAGAACAACTTGAAATTAGAATAGAAGTAAACGGTTCTACCAATGTTCTAGGACAACTGGACAAAGCTACTGTTACCATTTTTAGTGAAGACACTGCAGTCGCATGTACGTATCATTTTGTCTTGTTATACTTAACATGCTTAATGTTAAAACATTTAAGCATGACCAGAAATAATAAGCGAGCGCTTAGCCAAATATTGCATACTAAAGTGCGTGTATGTAAACGACTGGATTTGAAGACTGTTCGTAATACCAATGACACCTTTTCAGCGTGGCTTGACGTCATACTATATAGGCCGTCGTGGTTTTCGTTGTTTTGGTTTCAGTAAGTAATTGACCTGTAGTTAAATTGTCCACCAATCATAATGCATAGTGTGCGCGAAACGCCGATATCGCTTATCTTACTATAAATAGAGAAAAGGTATTTGTTTGTATATCCATGGAAAAGCTCCGTCAGTTTGGATCCAAATGTCGCCGAATACGGAACCGTCTTTGAATTATATTTGGTTGAAAACGGTTAAAAATTGGCCTTAAAACAGTAAAAATATGGGTAAACCGGTTTGTTTGTTATGAAAGTCGGTTGCCAACCTACCGCGTCACCGCAACTGGCAGACAGCGCATCGGCGCCGCGTGCGTAAAGCGCACTACCCCATCGTGAGCGTAAACACCACAGAGCGTGTAAAAAAACCCAAATTTTGATTTATTTATTTGTTTCTTCCTGCCAGAGGCCTTGTGAATCTAATACTGTTGCTTGTCTTCACCCATACAGCTACCCAATATTACTTAGACTGCGCTGAATACTTTGTAGCAGAAGATGATGGATCAGTTACCATACGCGTGGTGAGACGTGGTGATATCACAGATACAGAGACTATACGTGAGTAAAACACTTTTTTACCCGGTTCCAACACCACCAGGAACATAACAAAGTTTAGTTTTTGATTTTTGGATACAGATGTAGAAAATAGCAAATACTCTCTAAAATGACGAGTCCACTATGTCTGAGTCTCTGGTATTCGAGTTTTTTTGTACGACATGCATTTGAAAATTGTTAGTTTTTTACAATTTTGCGTATAATCCTATGGACGCCTCACCCACCGGCCCTACCCCTACCACACTTGGCATTTTGATCTATAAAAATTGTGACTGTAAAATTAACAAACCCACTATTTTTCCTGATTAGTACTATGGGTATAACATAAAACTGAACCTCAATTTGTGACTTGACCCATTGTTGTGGTGTATTAAATCTTTTAACCCCAACCCTCAAAGTATTTTTGGCTATCAGGGAGTATTTGTAATTGGTACCTCCAGGATCCCTCGTGTGCCAAGCAGTGCATCGTCGACCACGGGTGTTTCGCAACCCCGGCAACAAAATTGTGCGTATAATGACTTAGGGTGATTGCGCATCCCATCACGTGGACTGCGCAATGTTTTCGCTTAGTTATATTTTGTTTTTATTTGGCATGGTGAGTTCTCAGTTCTTAGATCTACTGAAATGTTCCTGTATTTGTATTTGATTGTTTGTTTGTTTGTTTTGTTTGCAGGTTTTACAGCAATACCGATATCAGCCGTTGCGGAGGACTTCGAGAATACGTCAAATCCATTCGAAGCTACATTTATGGCCGGAAGTGAATTTCTCGACGTCTCTCTACCCATAACAGACGATGTTTTCCTGGAGGACACGGAATCACTTATAGTGACAATTGAGTTTAATGACACAACTTCGGCAGCTGTGCTAGGTCATGGAATGGGTCAACTCGATAAAGCTGTGGTCAACATATTCGACGACGACTCAAGTAGGTTTTTTTTATATTTTATTCCATTGGCTTTGTGTGTGGTAAAACCCAATACACACTCAGTGGTGTAGTCAGGGAGCAAAGGGCAGATCCCCCCTGGGATGCTAGCCGCCCTGATATATAAGATTTTTAGGCCTTTTTATATCTTTTTGACCATTTTCGTCAAAATTTTCCCCTTAAAAGTTGTCTTGCACCCTCCCCTTTGACAACATCGACACACTCAAACCCCGCGAACCCGATAATAAATTATATTGAGAGCAACATATTTTAATCATAAAGAAACGGGGTGGCCTCAATCAAATGTAACGACTGATGTTTAAATATGCCACTCAAAGTTCGCCGCGATTCCTTGTTCTATTATTGTGTTCTAACACGAATTACAAGATTACTATAATTATATAATAATGAGAACCATACTTGTTTGAAACACGTACATGGAACTATACAACATGGAACATTAAACCTCGTAACGTTTATTATTATATATTATTATTATATAATTAGATCTTATTTTGCCTGGGGAAACCCAATCAGTGTGAACACTGTTTTCCATGGGTGCCCAGGGGTCAAACAAAATACATCAAAATGGTTAACAATTTACAAAAATAATAAATATTATATATTAAAATACATTCAAAATTTACAAACTCTGGAACTAAAAGACACTTAGGTACAGATAAATATATATTAAAAATATTTTTAAAAAAATAGCATTATGATACAATTCTTTTAAACGTTCCAAGCTTGGAAAAGTTGGAAGGTTGTTGAATGCTAAAGCCCCCCTATAACTACATTTTCTACTGTCCGATGTGTTGCGACAGAGAGATAGGACCAAATTTCCCTGAGAACCAGCTCTTGTCCCGTGACTATGAATGTCAGAAACAGTATTAAAAATATTGCACAGATTTGAGGGTAGACTGCCAGTAAGACTTTTATAAACCATAATATTAAGGTGTTTCAAACGACGATCACAAAGTTTTTCCCAGCTCAGTCTTCTTAATAAAACATCACTTGGAAAACGACGTGGAAGACCGAGAAGGACTTTACCAGCAGTATTTTGAAGTACTTTCAATTTAGACAATAGAGTATTGTTGGAATTACCCCATACTACATCACAATAATCAAAGTGTGGAATAATTAAAGATTTGTACAACATGACAAGAGTTTTTGTTGGCAATACATTACGAACCCTTCTTATAAGACCAATA
The DNA here is from genome assembly GCF_039555335.1 of Amphiura filiformis. NCBI lineage: Eukaryota > Metazoa > Echinodermata > Ophiuroidea > Amphilepidida > Amphiuridae > Amphiura > Amphiura filiformis. The sequence continues at coordinate 166 of NW_027305938.1, read as the reverse complement.
CGCTTGTTGACTTTTAAGACCACTTTGTCAATATTTATACACCAGGTAAGTGATGGGTCAAACCAAACACCAAGATATTTAAATTGGTCAATTTGTTCTATTGGCTCACCTCTAATTTGAATGTTAAACTTATTTTGGGTACGGGCAAGTTTTTGTTGAGTGCCAA
>NW_027305937.1:0-17611 GCF_039555335.1 Amphiura filiformis | reverse complement strand
AATTGTGGCGTAGTTTATATTCTGTTTTTAAATGTTATACGGGGCCCTGAATAAGAACAGCATTTTAGCTAAAGTGTGGCTACCCCACAGAGTAAATATGATGTAATTAATTAATTAATAATTAGGTAATTTTAAAAAAAATAGAAGGAGAATTGGCCCTATAATACTTCACCCTATATGATATGTTATATCAATTATTTCTGATCCTTGCATATATATTGTGTCACATTGTCTTACACCCCTGCTAAAGAGTTGCAACATGTCTAAGCTGCCTCCCTTCATTTAATAATTATTATAATTGGCCGCTTATAGACACAGTGGGGGAGAGTTATCATGGGGCTTTAGTTGAGTTTAACCCAAGTACCAATTGGCGAACTCCAGGTAAAGCTTAGTGATTAAAGCTCAGGACCAGTAATCCAGTAGCAGAATTCAATCCCATGCTTGGAATGCTGATTTTCTCTCTCAAAATTTTATATGCCAGTTTGCTCAAGAACCCTCAAATCACCATTTAAATAAACAAATAGTCAAATTTTAGGAATTTTATAGCTCCACAGCCTATATTTTTGCCAAATTATACAAAAGTAGTTCATTAGACTCAAAAATATATTGAAATTTCAGTTCAGAAAGATTAGTTCCCAAAATTTGCACAGCATGAAAGTTGAGTGCCCCTTCCATCCTGGGTTGGAAGAACAATCCCATTCCTGCCACCAACCTTCTTTGCTTGATTGCTTGCCTCAATTTTGATAGCAAAATTGTGTGATATATAATACCTATGATTGTACATTCATTTAGCAAATGATCTGTCATCAAGCCTCTCCCTGAATCTCAGAACACAGCACTGAAGACCTTCCACTCTGGTGACCGCACAATGATCTTAAGTAAGGTTGGAAGATCTATATAGAATTATGCTTCAACTGAATGGACTCATATTTCCAGTGAATAATGTTTGTCTTATCACCTTTAGCCAATATAGATGAAACTTAGCTCATCAGTCCTCGTTTCTAAGTGCATAGGCGGTGTGGACCTGATTCTGTCAACATGTATCAATTTTGTACATGGAAGATTATTGTTGACTAGAAGACAACATGGAATATCCAAATGTTAATGAATTTATGTTGAAAACACTTTCACCAGATTTGTGGGTTATCTCATCTTTCTTGTTTGGTATTTTATTCATGATCAATGCCATTGCACCAGCATGCAAATCATTATAAGTTAGCAAGTCCTTTTAGACCTTGGATGATGTTTAAGTACATTCATTCCATCTTTGAACTCGAAAGACCATTTTGTTGCTGTTGAATATCAAAGACTTAATCACCATTTACAGCAACTGTATAATGTTAAATTTCATTTGAGTTTTCACCTCCTTGAGAACAATTTCCATGATGAATCTGTGTTCACATCTGGTAGTACCAGAAGTCAAGGACGTAGGCTTCCTCTGTGGGGTGGCCTACCCATTTACAGTGATGCAAAATCAACTATTTTTCCTGTAATGTTTTGAAGGAACAAGCTTTTTGAGACCAAATTCATTAACCAAGAAAAAAGTAACATACATTACATATTGACCACCCCTCAGTATGCAGTTGAGTTTTTCAATTAAAAACATTTTAGTAAGTACAAATTGTATCTAATCTCATTTTGTGATTAAGCCCTAACTTGGAGCCAGTTTGTGTCTTGTGTGATAAGTCTTTTATTATATTTTGCTAATTTTCTGTCTCATAAAAATGCTGGCCTTATTGGCCTTGTTTGTTTTATTTCTTTTTTAACCTGGGATACTCAATCAGTTTAAAAACACAATTAATGATCTGCTCCTTGAGGCCCAGTTCATTGATTTAATCTTTCTTTGTAATGTATTTCATATGTATATTTGTCTGTTTTTATTATGGAAATACATAAATGAACCTTGGTTATTGTATAATAAGACCTACAGCATACTATATGTCACTTTACTTGATCAGCTCAAGCTGTTTTTTACAGTCAGCCAGGATCCCATTTCCATTATTGTTTTAGTTTTGACTTAATGTATAATAGTGTAATCTTAAGGATACAATACAGCATCACAATGTTCACAGTGGTATCTTCACTCCCAATAGCTTTACACAGCATATTCAACTCCTGCAAAGGTGAGAGTGTACAAATAATTTTTAATCTGCAAATAAATAAAGGGGTACAGTTTTTTTTGAACATGACCCCATATAGCCAAAGTGAGGGTACATGTAGAAAATGAAGGTAACCAACATATGTGCAGGGATGTTTTCTTTAATTTGAGATATTAGTCATCACAGCAAATAAAAGATGCGGAAATTACCCTAAAAACTGATGGAAGATACAGATTTACCCTGGCATGCCCATTGATTTGTACATGAGTGCACGCTTGCATGACAATAACCTTACTCAACGACAAGCACACACATGGTGAGTGAATCTGTACCTTTCATTAGTTTTCATTTTATACCTTGGTGATCATTTGCCATGAATGTGGTTACCTTGATATTCAAAGTCTACCCTCACTTTGGTTGTGGAGTTACCAAGTTACATGTTCATCACTACTGTTCCCCATATGGAACTACAGATATTCAGAAAAAAGACAAACCTAACCAAAATGGAAGATACATACACATGCATGTGAAAGGAATAAAACCATCATATAATGTATCTGTCACTTGTATGACATACATGTAGTATACGACCCCCAGGAAAGGCGCGTCATGGGCCGGATAGTCAAGAAAGCCACTGGTCCGTCACAACATAAATCCATATAGGTGCGTCAATGTCAGTTGTTTTACCTGGGTGCGTCAAATGTCCGTCATCAGAGGCTTTACTCTAGCTTTCAAAAGCAACATTTCAAAACTTGAAAATATTTTCTTTGTCAGCAGAAAAAAATCATTTTTCAAACGGTAATATCTAGCGATCCATACCACTGATCATTGTGGGATAAATATAAAATGGCACCCTATAGTTCGTAAAGATTCAGAAATTGACCTTTCAGCATGCATCGTAACCCTGAAATAGCCAATTTCATTCACAAAACTACATGCTCTTTTCCCGATCATCGTTTCAATCGCAATTCCTCCAAACTTGAAGCACGGAATGATGGCGTGCGTTGGGTGGCTTAAGCTGTGCTGACTGGATCGCGCCGGTTTGAAGAGGGTTTTCATGACCTTTTCCGACGTCCTGTTGGTATATTTAATATGTGAATGAGCTCCTTTGTTCTTCAGTTTGTACACACACAATGGAACAAGTTCACTTGAGTTGTACTTTCATATCCCGGCGTGCATCATAATAAAGACAGTCATTTCCACGAAATGGTACTTCACTTACTAATTTATTGGTGCATCAATTTTACACAATGGCAAGTCACATTTGGTGATGCAATGTGTGTCTTGACATATATATACATGATGGTCATTCCCATGGGTCATTGTGCATCTAGACTGGCCCCCAGTCTCGGTTCAGTTTCATCTCTGGATAATGTAACAATAAATAATTACATAATGCCCTATGAAAAAAATGCCAAAGTCCTGTAACCCCACTTATTTTCTTCAATGCCAAAAACCCATTCCTCTTCATCCACAAATCGACGCCACTGATTCCACACACAGTCAACCATGCAGCAATATAGAAATATACTTGTATTATAATTGAACGCGAAAGTTCATTGAGCGCTGATTCCTTGACTGGTCCAATCTGTTAGAGATCTCCCTTCCAAATAATCGTTCAACGAAGCACGGTTATTCCGATGTCAATTATGAAAGCCCCGCCCCAGTTTCAATTCAAATATGGTAGCACAAAGCTATGCGGCGGGATGCGACGTAAGATCGGATGGGACACTTGTCAACAACTGAGAGGTATTGAGCTCAACTGGCACACGTCTGATAGACCCATGGTACGCGCAATAATAAAAGGCAACCACTCGACTCGGATTTAGGCCTATTGACCATATTGCGTATATTATCGTGTGCGGTTTGCAAATGTTTGCACATTATTTAGCTGGGGAAGACTCTTCAAATATCCCCGCGCTGCCAAGCTGCGTTGATTGGTCGGATACAATATCGTTGTTTTAGTCGCTACACAAACGTTAATGTGGTGAAAACATGGACGTGGTATATAGAAAGATTGCGTGACCCCATATCTGTAAAAGTGAACTCCCACAAAATGCTGGGAACTGGAAGGCAAAATGTAATCTACATTACCAGTCGTTCTCCATGGACCCGAGGGAGGGTCTATTGTGCATCATACAAGTGACAGGTGCATAATAAGGGGTATAACAATGAGGTCAGATCTCCATCACATGTCAGATTTTAGGAGAAGCCTGAGTAAATCAACTGTCATTAGAGCCAGAAATGCACATCAAACTAATGCGTCTCTGGCTTGTCCATACATGCAACTTACAACCATTAAATGTACGCCTTGACCCAATTTTGAACAAAATTTTTTTTACTGTTAACAACCATGAATATTACCTTTTGAGGGGGTTGCAGTAACTAAGATTGTAAAGATTATGAATTAATGAGAATGGTTGGCATCTACATGCAGGTAGTTTGTAATGGTTGCAACTGCTTAGGTGCTAGGATTCCACCTATCCAGGTTACTCTCAATATTAAAATAAGCTCAGTTTAGGCTTTGCTTTTTGTATTTTTGTTTGCTCATTTACCATATTTGATAAGGCCAAAAAAAAAAAGGTTTTTTTTAAATCTTTAGTGCTCGTATTTGTAAAATCGCAAGATTTTACAATAAAGAAATTTTTTTTATTTCAAAAAAAAAAATTTTTATAGTTTTTTCCATAAAAAATCAGCGAAAATCAGACTTTTTTTCTCAAAATACCATGAAAAAAGTCGGACATAAAAAAAAAAAAAATCGCATTTCGCATTTGTTTTTAAATTTCTTGTGAGCTTTGAGACAAACCTTTTTTTTTTTTTTTGGCCTAACCTGAAACTTTTAACATTTTGTAGATACTAATGAATGTAAACATAGGAATCAAATTGAAGAACAAAATATGGGATCACATACTGAAAACAAAGAGTACAAAACATATTGGCTGCAGTTGCTATTTATTTCACCATGAAGGCAAGGATTTCATACATTATCAAAAATATATGAAATGGGCAAAAGAGTGACAAAAAGCAAGTGGATCAAGTTCTGCAGTATACAAATATTGACTGCTATGAGGGGCATGGTTAAAATTATAGGCACAAGGTGATCTCAAAACCAAGCTATGCCCCGAGGCGCACATAGCATGGTTTTGAGATCACCGCGGGCCTATAATTTTAACCATGACCTGAATAAAGCAGTCAATATTTGTTTTATATACCTCATTAATATAGATTTCTGTCATCTGATTAGTTAAAAGGCCTATTTTATTGTTCATAGGCCATGGTCAAATTTACAAAGAAAGTTTTTTGTTATGAACCGATTGCGTCACCGCAACTGGCAGGCAGCGCGGCGTGCGTAATGCGCACACGCCATCGCGCGCGTAGAGTTTGATCGGGACGCACATTGATGATGTGAAAATGACTATGCCGGGAATAGTCTTTTAAAAGACTATTGCCGGGAATAGTTCAGTTTTTATGCAATTCTTAAAAAGGAGGGCATAGCTAATTCAATGACTGCACTTTTAACCAATCAGATGACAGGAATCTATATATGAGGTATATAATAAGTAATATACAATGTTTTGAAGTGCTAGTACAGTGAACATTTGAACTAAGCAATGTTTGAGAATGTACCGTAAACCCAATTCTATTACTGATATTTTAGCTACCATTTATGAAGTTTTGTGCAAAATGATTTAATTAGTTGGGGAGAATCTTACCTTCTTCATTTATTGAAGAAAAACTGGCGAGATGTTTCACACATGTCACTTGATTACCATGTAAAGCTTGCTGAAAAATAACACACAAAAAAGTCACAATCCTGATAATTATAAAACTACACAGTATTATGACCCCTCTTACCATGTGTATCAATTATATTGATGTAGGTATCGAGTCTGTCAATATTCTCATACTTCCCCAATCGCCCACTCTCTCTATCTGTCTGACAGGTCTGTCTATTTCCCTATACCTGCCTGTCCATCTCCCTCTGACTTCATTAAGCATCCAGAGTCTTTCTGATAAAATATTCCCTGCAAGCACACAATATCTTTTTAAATCGTTTAACAAACATCTTTTAAAAAGTTATCAAATGTTTAAATAACTTAAAATGTCAGGTTATTAAAAGATTGATAACCCATTTGAAAACATTCTGCATATGAAAAATGTATTTTAAAATGTTGTCAAAATGTTATTGCAAAATGTATTTTGTTGGAAATATAACCTTTACATAAACATTTTCTGGCAACCTTTACATTTGCTATAGCACACACATCCTTCAACTGATTTTGACTTGGTCACAACCATCACTGACCATGACCATACTCGTCAGCAGGGTTCACAGTTTGCTCTCAAATAACCAGGTCCATTTTTTTATGCTGGATAAATATATAAATAGTATGCCGAATTTGGCACCCAAAACTTACTACAGGTGAGCCAAATTAATGGGTAAAAGATGACTTATAGCGATCGGCTGCCTTTTTCATGAAGAACTACATGTACAATAATACCTAACATGCGCTACTCTTATCATCTAATTATTTGATTATTTTGTTATATTTGCTCGGTTGGAAATTCAACTACCATCACCTGTAAATGACAATGTTGACATCAGTATTGTAACATAAAATTTGCATGATCCCAAAAAAATCTTACAAGTCAACCTCTTCTACAGTTCCTCTCGCTGATCAAATATCTCATGCATGAAATAGCGATGGGAATTGTGCCCACAGTGTGCATATGTTGCTTTAGTAATTGTATGTAATTTATGAATGAAAAGTTATTAAAACAATATGCTGAGAGCCGACTGAGCTGGGTTACCACACAATGACGACCTATGATGATATTTACCATTTCTTGAGGGAATTTTTTCCGGATCCAAGCACACCCTGCTGGACCCATTCAGGTTACATAATCTTACTTTTTGCAGGTCCAGTGAGTTCAGAGAGCGTCCTGGACGTGAAAAACTGTGAACCCTGAATGTCAGGTGAAACTTGTGGGGTTACAGGTCAACCAGGGGTAAGGGGTCAAAAATGTGATTTCAACTCAAAATGCTTCTTCTCCCACAACTTATGACAGCGAAGCCACTTGCATTGTTATTACTCATGGTCTATGAAATGTACAGATTTGGGGTCCAAGGTCAAGGGATCACTTCTGGTGTAAAACAAAATACCTTCAAAATGCTTCTTCGCCCACAAATTGGGTAAGACAGTGAGTCCACTTACACACATGCATTGCTATTACCTGTGTCTATGGAAGGTACACATATTTGAGGTCAAAAGGTAATTATGGGGCCACATCCGGTGTAAAACCCAAATACCTTCAAATATGTTTATTAGCCAAGAAAACCATAGCACAGTGACGGTATGTTCACACATGAATTGTTGTTACTCAGTGTATGTATGGTATTTTTTAAATTAGGGTTTAAAGGTCATTTATTCTGGTCTAAAACCAAAAACTGTTAACAATTTTTATTAACCAGGAAAAACATAGCAGTGTGACAGTATGTACACACATGAATTGTTATTACCAAATGTATATGCGGTATTTTTATTTGCGGTCAAAGGTTGTTAAGGGGTTCCAGTCTGAAACGCAATTCCTTCAAAATGCCTCTGGCACATAACATTGCAGAATGGTGCCAAATGCACACATGTAATTGACATTATAGCCAGTGTATAATCGGGCGTTTATAGATTTTGCTGTCAAAGGTCATTAAGAGATCTGACAAGTTGTGCATGGTGATTGACAGCTGCAGGGTGATGGTACAAAATGGCCACTTCCACAAATGATTACCTTGATGGCACCCAATATAATACACTGGGGAAACGGCGTTGTGGAGCAATTTAAATTATCTCTATATTTAAGATACGTATAAACCTTAAAATTGATAACCTGCCCAAAAGTGTCTCCTTTTGACATATGATTGCACCTCACATTTAAGCAAAAAGCTCACCTTCACTATGGTTTGTCTACTTCCTAGTTGCCAGGGTACACGATGAATAAATATTTGCTGTGCTTTGACACAAGCAAATGTTGCTATGCTTTCTGAGCCGACATCACAGACTGTATACCCCCATGTACGGTGCCCTCCACCACATTCTACTTCTATCAATCTCTCGCTTCTGGTAACACTCCACACTAAGAATTGATTCTACAACATAAACAATTAAGGATATCATTAAGCCTTATTATGCAACAAAAAAGATGGACCTTTCAAGAAGGGTCAAAAATCAATCAAATTTTGCCCAAAACATTGGCTCATTTTACATGCATTGTCAAAAAATAAATCCCCCAAATGCAAAATATGGGCGGTCAGGCCTATAGAACAGGTATTTTTTCCTGCAAAATATAGGTCCATAGGGCAAAAGGAATAAATTTGTGTTAAGGCCATAATGTGCAATTTGTTCGCACCTACATCCTCAATTTTCTTGAATTTCTACTTTTTTTCACAATTTGTCGGCTGTATTCCATAGTGGAGCATCGTGGGGGCACTGTGAATAAACAACTTTTCGAGAAAATTGGGTTTAAAGAAATGCCAATATAAAATTGTGTAAATCAGACATTCATTATATTTTGTAATTGATGTGATATATCTGTAGTAAACTAAACAGATTTTATAACTTTCAAAAGAAATAAAGACACATTATTTAATACTGGCAAAATGAAAACAGGTCCGATACGGCACTATGGAATGTAGCAAGGTGATACGCCATTATAACATTGGTACAGCTTGCTAGGTCAGATACGCCACTATAACATGCAATGTTTTTCATTTTAACAATAGTCGATTCGCCACTACAGAAAACATAAAATTTCACTTTGTAACAATACACCAAATTTAATTAATTAATTATTAATCAATTAGCTAATTTTGACTGCTGAGACTTAGCAAAATGAAAGAAAACATCATTAAAAACATGTGCCATATGTGCCAAAAATCACTAGATGCCACCACGGAATGAAGCCGGTGAATTGTAATACCCAATGATGTAGTTTCCTGTGAAAGACTAAGCCTGAAATACTTTAATTACAGTAAAATTATGAGTTTTTATAATCCAGTTTTATCCGCCAACACATTGATACACACTGTAGAAGATATAGATCAGGCCTGTGAGTGGGGTTTTAAAAAAAAGCGGAAAATTTACCCACCAAACTTCAAGTGTTCAATGCCATTCGTGCGAATGATTTTTAAATACTGTGGTATTTTATGCTATGGGTTATGTATTTTTTTAGTATTCATGTGCATGATGAGTGGACACTTCTGTGTTTGGGCTTCAAACCCATTCACTCATACTGAATTACTTGCTTTTGTAAGTTATAACAAGTGAGGGATTATCCACAAAAGACAAATCAGTCTCTTGAACAACACATCTGATGAAACAACATATTTTGAACATGCAATCATCGTTGTAAAAAACACTGGTCTTAGAATTGTCATCATATATCGTCCTCCACCCTCAAAAGTAAATGGCTTCAAAACCAGCCAATATTTAGAGGAATTTGAATGTTTCCTTGATGATGTGTGTCTTGTTCCTGCCAAAACTGTATTTCTGGGAGATTTCAACATCCATGTAGATCAGCCTACTAAACCGGAAGTCATCAGATTCTGTGATACCCTATCAGCACATGGATTACACCAGTATGTTCAAGAACCCACGCACATTAGTGGACATATTTTAGATTTTGTCATATCGCGCATTGAGGACAGATTGGTTTCTAATTGCTGTGTATTACCATCGTTAGGTTCCGATCATAAGATCGTTGATTGTGTTTTTGACTATGCTAAACCCATTCCTCAAAAATTGAAATCTACTGTAAGGAACTTTAAGAAAATGGGCAAATGTGTATTTTCTAGTGACTTAACTTTAGCAGTTGGTGGTATTGACTTTCGAGGTACTGTTGATGAGATGCTTGAGCAGCTTTTTGAATCGTCGATTACTTGTGTTCTTGATGCTCATGCACCTCCTCAGACACGTTCTCGAAGCTTGAGACCACGCTTTCCTTGGTACAATGAGGAAATTAATGATGCAAGGTGTAAGCGTCGTAAACTAGAACGTAAATGGCAAAAAATAAAACCAATGATAATCATGTTGCTTATAATAGACCAGTGCAATATTGTTAACAAACTCATTCAAACTGCAAAAGAGGTATATTACAATGATGAACTTGAATTTTCTGACTGTAAGAATATGTTTGGTATAATGAACAAACTGTTGAACAAAAATGTCAAATCTTTACCCAGTTGTGATTCAATGTCTGAACTGAGCAACTCCTTTGCTCAGTTTTTCATCAACAAGGTTGCTAATAAGACAAGAACTTGTCTCGGTTTCTGATAGAAATCATGATAATTGTGTTATTGACTCCAATGTAGTTATTGATGTTGAACAATTTGATACTTTCAAACCTGTGAGTGCAGAAGACATTGAAAAGACAGTTCTTGCTTCTTCTAATAAGTCATGTGTGTTAGACCCACTACCGATGTGGGTGTGTAAAGAGAATATCAAGATTATGTGTCAAGCTCTGGAGGTAGTTGTTAACAAATCTTTTTGTAGTGGTGAATTCCCTTCTAAGCTTCGCGAAGCAGTGGTATGCCCTGTTTTAAAGAAGTCCACCCTTGACAAAAATGTCTTGAACAATTATCGCCCTGTTTCCAACATAAGGTACTACTCAAAAATCATTGAGAAGATTGCTTCAGTTCAATTACAGGATCACCTTCACTCACATGGTCTTCAGGAGGAGTTCCAATCGGCGTATAGGGCGCAGCATAGCACGGAAACAGCATTGCTCCGTGTAAAAACTGACATCATGACGGATATGGATCGTGGCAATGCGGTGTTTGTGGTGCTACTGGATCTTTCAGCAGCCTTCGACACGGTGGATCACCAAATCCTGCTCGATCGTTTATCAACCACTTTTAACATAACTGGTATGGCGCTGAGGTGGATTAAATCTCACCTCAAGGGGCGTAGTTTTTGTGTTTCCATCGGTGGTGATCTCTCCGTGTCGGAGGAGGCTGAGGAATCCGGTGATGCTGCATGCACAGCATCGGGCAAGTATACTCGAATTTGGAGTACCTCAAGGATCGGTTCTCGGACCGCTGTTTTTGTGTTATATACCAACTATATTGGCGCAATCATTCGTCAGCATGGCATTGCCTATCACATTTATGCTGATGACATTCAGCTTTATCTGGCATTTGATCCAAAACTGATGGAGCTGCCGAATTAGCATTAGCCAAATTGTCGACATGTATTAAGGACATTTATGAGTGGATGACAATAAATATGCTCAAGCTCAACAATTCTAAAACTGAGTTTTTTGTTGCGGCATCCTCAAAAAAAAAAAAAAAGCTGCAAGATGTCTCTCTCAAAATTGATGATATAAATATCACCCCATCTTCTACAATCAAAAATTTGGGTGTAGTATTTGACCAAACTATGTCAATGAAGGACCATGTGAAATCTGTTGTTAAAACAGTTAACTTTCATTTGAGGAACATCTATAGAATCAGGAGATACATCACGGTTGAAAGCTGCCACCACCTGGTTGATTCGCTTATCCTATCCCGCCTGGATTATGCGAACTCGCTGTTGTTTGGAATTTCAGCTGAGGACAGAAAAAAAGCGGCAAGTACTGCAAAACAGGGCAGCTCGAGTCATTTTAGATGCCGGTTGCCTGTTAATGAGAGGGTTATCTTCAAAGTGCTGCTTTTGACCTTCAAAGGTATCAACAATCTCACACCTGGTTACCTGTCCTCGTTACTCATTCAGTACAAACGAAGCAGGGAAAATTTGCGCTCCAGTAGTAATTTTCAACTTCAAGTGTCTCGTACTCGACTGTCAATAGGGGACCACGCCTTCAATGTTGCTGCCCCACGCCTTTGGAACTTGCTCCCTCCATATCCGCCTTTCACCCTCAGTCAATATTTTCAAGAAATTTTTAAAAACTCACCTTTTTCCATCTCAATAATGTTTTTTTCCTTATATGCATCCTTTGTATTTGCCTACATTTACAGGGTCTATTGATGATTTATTGTGTTGCTTTTTAATAATTATTGTTGTACATGTAAATGATATATATTTTTGCTGTATAATTTTATATTATTGTGTTTTTAACCATGTTATTTGCTATTGTACAGCTGTGGTAATTTTTGATATAGCGCTCAATAAATGATGTGATATATATAAAAATATTATGTACTATTATTTCTGTATTTTGCAAGTAATTTGAATATATATTATTAAAATCTTCTTTCTAATGCAAATTGCACATTATTGCTATAAGGCCACTTATTTACTAGCAGGGTGCAGTTAAACCAGTTTGGTAATTAAGACTCTCTCTTGACACAGGGATTTCAAAGCCAAGCAGGTGTAACTCTGAGAACAAACTGCTGTACTTCTGTATTCACCCCAAATTATGATTAACTATATCAATACTGGCAATACATCAGTAACTTGTAAACAAGTCTGCGAATAACTAGTCCCTTGCTTTGCATACCGCATAATCGCTTTTCATCACATGAACAAATGGCTATATTATCATACAAACCGTGTGAAATCCCAGTATTTGCATTTCTTCATCTGATGGAAATACAATCCTCTCTAACCACTGGAATCCTTTGCTGACCTAAAAAGCAAATAATATAACATAAAAAAATCATGCATTTTACATTCAATGAAAAGAAATTGGAAAGTATTGCAATAGCTTAGCTATGTATCATTGGTTATTTGAAAGTGATGTACTGAATGCTCTAGACAGACAAGAAGTGGTTCTCATGGTCCTTCTTGATCTGTCTGCAGCATTTGATACAGTGGATCACAGTTTGCTACTTGATTGTCTGAAAATGATACTGGTGTGTCTGGTACTGTACTTTAAGCGTTTTGATAGTAATAGTTCTAGATGTAGTAGCATAAGCATTGATGTTTTTTCTGAACAGTCAAAATTAGTTTATATCATTGGACCAGTTCAATTTGTTATATATACACAACCACTGGGAGCTATTATTCGTAGTCACAATGTTTCTTTTCATTCATATGCTGATGTTACTCAGCTTTATGTATCATTTAATCCAAAGATAGCAGGTGCTGCTGAAACAGTACTTGTAAAACTTGAACAGTGCATCGCCGAAATAAAGGAATGGATGAATCAAAACAAACTCAAATGAACAATGATACAACTGAATATTTTATAGCCGGGTCATATCAAAGCCGTCAAAAGCTCCCTTAAGGGTGGTCTTAACCCTGGAATTATGGAAACTTTCGGGCTTCATAACTGCTAAATTATTAGTCTAAAGAATATAAAAGTATACATTTTTAGAATGGAAATGACTTGTTGAATTCATCTGTGAGGTCCAATTTGGGCCAAAATGCTCATTTTTGGAAAAAATCCCAAAAAACAGGTTTTTGGCCCAAATTTTTAGTGCAGAACGTAACAAAAAAAATTGTTTATTAAAAACCAAAAAAAATTTTTTTATTAATTTTAAAAAACTAGATAAAAATATCAAGGGACCTTTTTTTTTTTTTTATTTTTTTGAATTTTGACCAACTTTGAGAAATTTGCACCAAAAATGCTAAAAAAATGCAAAATTTTCAAAAAAATCATAAAAAAGCCTGATTTTCGCCCAAATTTCAAATATTTTTGGTGAAGTTGGTCAAAATTCACAATAAGGGTCGCCGACACCCATATTGAACCTAGACTGCTGCCCTCAGTCGTCAACCGTCTGAATTGACGACTGAGAAAACTATGTGGAAAAAAAGTGACGGATTTTGCAACAGGATTCCTGTGGCATAGAGCATGCGCAGTTGTGTCCAAATTGACCCTTTGACCGAGTTTGTTGTTTTTAGAAGTTCAGAGCGATCTTGTCACAGCGGCGCGGTACAGGGCGCCGCTAGTCAGTCGCTACACGGCGCACAACCAAAGTCGCATTGAATAGTTTTCAGAAGTCCGTCATGATAATTGGCTGTAAGATAATCAGTCGTCACTACGAAGCATATACACAGTACATGCGAAGTGTAGACGGCTGATTGGAATTAGTCTATATTGAACCATCGTGTAACATCCAAAACCCAGGAATAATTTTTGACTCAAATATGACAATGTGTAAACAAGTTAACAGTCTGGCATCATCTGGAAGCTATCAATTATGCAATATAAGAAATTGTTGTAAGTATAACTTGTTAAAATATTACAAATGTTTGAGTTCAATTATCAACACATACCTTAAAAGTATTGAGTAATTGGAGTTTTGCGATCCCTTCTTCATCTCTTTTCAATATATGTTGCCTATATGTGCCATCTCTGCCTGTACTATAGATCATTCCATCATGGAGACACACAGAGGTAACACCAGTCTTGCCATGTATACCAAAGAGAGAATGACAAGGGGGAAGTCTCTGTAAAGATAACACATGCATAATTGAATAACAGGATTATTGGACTGCTCAATGTCTGCATCAGTTCTACATGTACATAACTACATAATTTCATAACATTCAAAAACAACATTCTACCAAAATGTTATTTAAATGTTGACAAAATATTTTGCACCATATCTGGCAAAAATGTTTGCAAATATATTTTAGAAAAACATTTTGACATTTAAAAAATGTCTTTGTAGTGGTTTTTTTTATACAAGACATTTTAAAATCTTTTCATGACCTTTCTATAACCCAACATTTTAATGTTATTAAAAGCGTTTTCACCAAAACCCATGTAACCCATTTCGTCGTTAGGTCCTATGAGTCATGACTGACCCTTTGTGACCCTGTTGATGATGGTATTCCAGCAGCTTCTGTCTTGAGCCAGACGGTGGGCTGCACGAGAGAAAGGCCTGTTAATTGTTTAATTCCATCAGTCCATCTAAGCTTCTGTCTACCTCTTCTACGACTGCCAGTTTAAAACGATCTATTTTTTGGCACATGGAAGCATGGTCTCCAATTTGGTTTCTTACAAATTTGTTGGTCTTATGTTCTTTCCACGATATTCTCAGCATCTTCCGCCAGCACCACATTTCAAACGCCATGATCTTTTTCTTATCTGTCATTCCAACCGCCCATGTTTCACAGCCATACAAGGCAATCGGGAAAACCAGAGCATCCATAATATGAATCTTGGTAGCTTTGGAAATGCCTCTGTCTTTCCATATATCTGTCAATGCAATTGCCGATGATCTTGCCATGGCTAGGCGTCTTCTGATTTCCTGTGAACTGCCACTGCATTGTCTATAAGTGATCCCAGAAAGTTGAAAGTGTCAACTTGTTCCACATCTTCTCCGTTCACCTTCACTTGCTGATTTGTATCTCCTCCACAGATCATTATCTTTGTTTTCTTGACATTGAGATGCAGCCCAAATTCCTCACTGCTTGCTTTTACTCTGTCTATGAGGTCCTGAAGCTCATCTGATGACTTTGCAATAAGGGTGGTGTCGTCAGCGTATCTGAGGTTGTTTATCTTTCGTCCTCCGACGGACACCTGACCTGTAACACCAACAAATGCTCTCCTCATGATGTACTCTGCATATATGTTGAAAAGGTACGGTGACAGAATGCATCCTTGACGAACGCCTTGGCCAATAGTGAACCACTCACTGTCTCCACTCTCTGTTCTAACGGTGGCTTCTTGGTTGTAATATAATGAGCAGATCAGATTGGTCACATGCTCGGAGAACCCCATTTCTTTCATTATTCTCCATAGCTGCCTATGCCGCACACAATCAAAAGCCTTTGAGTAGTCAATGAAGCAAAGGTATAATGGTTGCTGGAATTCCCTATTTTCTCCATTAAATTCCTCAAATTGCCAATTTGGTTTCTTGTCCCTCTTCCTCTTCTAAAGCCAGCCTGCGTTGGTGGTAATTCATTCTCAAGATGATTTCTAATTCTCTCAGCAATGATATGGAGGAGGACTTTACTAGCATGTGAAATTAAAGGCGATGGTGCGGTTGTTAGCACATTCCTTGTGTCTCCCTTTAATGGTAAAGGTAGGAATACTGCCTTTTTCCAGTCCTCAGGCCATTCTTTACTGTGTCAAATCTTGTTACATAGCCTGTGAATTATTGCAACACCTTCCGCTTCACTCTCTTTCAACAGTTCTGCCTGGATGTTGTCAATTTCTGGTGATTTACCATTCTTGAGCCTGTTCAACCCATTTAAAATGATTTTAAAAAATCGGTTTTTTTTATGTGTTTGCTGGGTAGCAGCCTAAAAAGTGGCCTAAAAAACCCCACAACTTTGCTCAGTTATGATTTTTGTAGTTGTTTCAAGATTTTTTGCTTGCTGTAGTCTGGCCTTACTAACTTTCCGTCAATCTCCTCCCATAATACTAAAATTTCCATGTGCATGCTATTCTTTTGCTGTATTTACATTACGTCGTGCAAATATACAACTGATTTGTAAATGATCTGCACAAACACACATCTATAAATGTATTTTCTTACGAAGTTAAAAGCTGTGAACAAAGGTTGTTCAGTGATTGTATAACAATATCGCATTACGGGAGGAGCTGCGGCGACAAGGCGTCATATCCCATGTGTATGTTGTTTTATTTACCGTATATGTTTAGGGAAACAGCGCAGCGTGTATGAAAATGTTTTATTCGCGTTTATTCGCGTTTAAGCGCAGCGCATTTAGCGAATAATAGGAATTATACAACACACCAACCTGCAAACTTTGCCCTGTGGAATGTGAACCTCCCAATGTGTTACTGTCATAACTATAAACATGTAGTGAACCTCTTCTATCACCACACAAGATCCCCTCATCAGCTAGCACTGACACTGCAGTAGCCCAATGCTGACGAGCTGAGGGGAGGATGAACTTAGACCTTATTATGAGGTTAATGGTATCACATGAGTCAGTAGTTACTTTGTACCAATCCTGGAAAATAAAGAACCAATTTATATCAAAATCAAATTCATGTCAATTTAAATTTATCATGCATCGACTTATACTAGCATGGTACATTCATGTGTACATGTATGTTAGTAATTCTTTCCAAAAGTGAAATATACTAGAACATCTCACTTCTAAACTAGTCTTCAGAATAAAACAAATGTACAGACCACTTCTAAATTAAGTATTGCAAATGAGTTTCAAGAAATTACAAACTAAAGTATTTACAAGCTGTTACCTCAGATAACTTACCAAATGTCCACCTGGTCCTGATGCTAATAGATCTTCTGAACTAGCCCATATCACATTTAAAACTTTGCCTTGGAACACATGTTTTTCAGCTGCACTTGATTCAATATTATCTACAGGAAATAAATTAGATCTTAGAACTATTATCTGCTGAATAATAATAACACTATACTACTACTATTATCAATAATAATAATATGTCCCCAAAGAAATTAGACTTCCAGACTAAGAATTACCCAGTAGGCTAAATACTATGGTGAATCAGCCATATTTGATTGTCACTCATGAAGACCAAATTAGTGAACCTCTAGTATTAGATGGCAAAAGCCTAAAATCAAGCAATAATTTGGCATCTTTAAGCTTGACCATTATAAATGTTTGTGCATC
>NW_027305936.1:0-17637 GCF_039555335.1 Amphiura filiformis | reverse complement strand
TGTTTCTGTGTTTTTATTTTATAAGATATCACACAAAAAAGAATTACAAAGCAATCATAAAAAAATCACAAAAGATCACCAAAAACAAACAAAAAATTGCACAAATTTAACACTAGTGATACAATCCAGCAACAAATGTTGAAAAATCATAGCATACCTCATAGCATGGATCATGCAGCCATCAAAACTTAATGAAATAGATACAGCAAAATTACAAATCAAACCTCCATTTACGGAAATGGGCAGAAAGCTTGTCTTTTCCCTTGGCAATAAAGTATTCCGTTTCCCTATTAAATTTAACATGGGCCCTAAATCCAATAAAAGTTGGCTTTTTATTTTGAAATTTACAAATATAAATATAATATTTTAAAATCAGGAATAAATGAGTAAGGAATTTATCACCTGGGACACCAAACATTTTATTAAATTTTGAACAAGGAAAAATCAATATCATGTTTGTTAACAATTACAGAAATAAGCTCGTTCCAAATTGGTTTGACAACTTCACAGTCACAAAACACATGAACAGTTGTCTCAGACATCTTATCACAAAAGGAACAATTTGGGGAATCTTTTCTTTTGATCTTAAAAAGAAAGTCATTGAAGGCGATAGCCTTGTGAAATATCTTGAAATAAAATGAACGGAGACGAGTGTCAATAGAACATTTAAAATTATTAAGGTGAATTATTTCCCAATCCTCGCAAGAATCACAACTTGCTTCAAGATCATCCACCAACTCACTCCAATCACTCATACGTTTTTCAGGAATACACTTTTCATTCATAACAGAATAAGTGTACTTGGGAACTTTTGTATTTCTGAAAAGATCTTCTACAATACGATCAAAAACAATAGTATGAGTAATTTCAGCGGTTGGATTATCGAACCATGATCTGGGAATATTTTTCATTAGAAAATTATATTTTGTCTACCTCGGCGCGAAATATCAAAATCAAGGACTAATTCTTCAAAAAGCTTAAAATCAGGGAGAGGAGGATTAATTAAGTCACTAACAAACAAAATACCATTGTCCCACCATTCTTTGTAAAAAAAGTACTGTTTTGATTTTGATCTAATATTTTTATTATACCATAAGGACTGACAAGCTCCAAGGTCTGAAAAACTAACATCAAACAATAACTTAACAGCACTTTCTCTATAATAATACCAGGTTCTAAGTGAATCGGCTAATTGAGAACTCTGTAAATGTTTCAACACTCTTTCAGGAGCATAAGAATGCCACAGGATATCACCATACAAATCATCCATTTTTATTAACTCAATTGATTTCCACAAAGACTTATAGTCATTGTCAAGCAAATGTTTAACCCAAGTCATTTTCTGTGCAATGGCAAAATTATATGGATCAATCATACAAAGACC
This sequence comes from Amphiura filiformis, assembly GCF_039555335.1. NCBI lineage: Eukaryota > Metazoa > Echinodermata > Ophiuroidea > Amphilepidida > Amphiuridae > Amphiura > Amphiura filiformis. The sequence continues at coordinate 16,253 of NW_027305936.1, read as the reverse complement.
GCATAATGAATAATCATTGCACAAGCATTTTCTTTTGACTCTATCATTACCCCCATTCCAAATGAATTTGAAAAACAATTTCTCAAGTTGTTTAAAAATGATTTAGGAATTTTGATAGACAAAACTGAAAATAAAAATAAAAGTTGAGGCAGGAGAAGGGACTTAATAACACAGATTTTTCCAATCATAGAAAGGTTTCTAGAACGCCAACAATTTAAAGTACCCTCATTCCCTCAATTTGTTTAAGCTTAACCTTAAAATTAAGATCAAACATAGAATCAATATTCAAGGAAAAGTGGATGCCTAATGTTTTAAATTGGTTTGTTTTCCAAGAAAGACCTTTATCTGACAATGGGAAGTGTAACGACCCCTTTTTTGCACCAATCCAGAGAGCTTCTGATTTGGATAAATTAATCTTGCAACCGGAACAATTTGAAAATTTGTTCACATTCTCAAACAAATTCACGAAAGAATCAGGGGAACCATCCAAAAAACATGTTGAATCATCAGCAAACTGAAAGATTTTTAATTCCTTCTGTGCAATGGAAATACCCATAATACTTGAATCCTGCCGAATCGAAATGGCCATTGTTTCAATCACCAAAAGAAATAAATATGGAGAAATCGGGCAACCCTGAAATATCCCATTGTTCATATCAATGGGTTGTGAAAGGAATCCGTTGTTTATCACATAACTTTTCCTATCAGTGTAGAGTGTTTTTACCCTAGAAATAAAAGTATCCCCAAAATTAAAATGCTTTAAGACCTGAAATAAAAATTGATGATTGACCGAATCAAAAGCTTTCTCAATATCTAACAAAAGAATTGCACCTGGGATTTCATTATATTCAGATTCGATAAAAATCTTTTTAAACGGTTAGCCAAAGTTTTTGCAATAAGTTTGTAGTCAACTGTCAATAAAGAAATAGGCCTATAATTCTTTATACATAATGGGTCCTTATCCTTTTTAGGAAGTAAAGAAATAATACCATTCCTTTGAGACAGTGACATAAGACCATTATCCATTGAATAATTATAAGAATTCATTAACATATCAGAAATATCAGACCAAAACACAATGTAAAACTCAGTTGGTAAACCATCATACCCAGGAGTTTTGTTTTGATTCATAGACACAAGAGTATTATACATTTCAGCTTTAGTAAATGGCTGATCAAGGAATTGCTTATTTTCCTCACTAAGTTTAGGAATATCAATATTATCTAAAAACTCATTACCATTACCATTACCATTGTTCTGGCCGGAGTAAAGTGCCTGGAAAAAGGAATGAATTTCATTCATAACATTACAAGAAATGATGGAATTATCATCAAGCTTAAGCCTATGAATATTTTTTCTATCAGAAGACCTTTTTCTCTAAATTACAAAAGTACTTAGAACTTTTCTCACCGTGCTCCATCCACCGAGTACGCGAACGAATCATCAAACCTTTAGTTTCAATATCTAAAATTTTATTAAGCTCAGCCTCAAGCTCATCCAGTTGATTGGTTGATGAATTGTTAGATGAACCATCATTCAACTGAATTTTAACTTTTTCAATTTCATCCATCAATCTCGCTTTTTAGCTTTCCTTTCCTTCTTTTCCTAGCACCATACTCCATACAAACACCAGTAAGAACACATTTCAATGAAGCCCACAAAATATTAGGGTTGCACTCAGTATTTTGATGAATATCTTTAAAGTCATTGATTTTTGATTTGATTAGATTTATAAAATCAGAATCATTGCGTAAAAAATGGCAGTTAAGTTTCCAAAACCCAGGGCCTTTAATAGGCTGACCATCATTAAATTGTAATGTAACAATTGAATGATCTGATTGAATACCAGGAATAATTTTTGAGTTCAAACAATTAGTCACTAAATTGTCTGAGACAAGAATGAAATCAAGTCTAGATAAAACTTTGGGGGACCGTTGGTGTCTAGTGTATTGTCTCAAATTTGGATGAAAACTTCTCCAAATGTCACACAAATTAAATTCTTCCATCAAAAGAGAAATAATATCACTGGACTTAACATTTGAGTGACGAGGTCTACCACCTTGATAATCCAGTGGACCCAGAACTGCATTAAAGTCACCACCAATGATTAAGGAAGAATAATTAAATTGGTCCATTTTGGCAAAAACATCCAAAAAAAATTCAGGATCATCATTGTTAGGGGCATATAAATTAACCAAAAGAACAGGTAAACCATTTATTTCGATTGAAATAATCAAAAATCTCCCATTTGGATCCCTGTATTGTGAATGAAAAACCACAGACACAGAATTACGAATTAATATAGCAACCCCCCTACTGTTAGAAGAAAAACTTGAAAAATAGGCATGTTCCCCCACTGGTTCTTCCACAAATTTTCATCACTGAGTGAAGAATGCGTTTCCTGCAAAAAGATAATATCCAAATCGATCGAGCGTATAATGAAAAAAGTTGACGTCTTTTTACATGGTCCTGCATTCCTCTACAATTAAAAGTACACATTTTAAGGGGCATCAGAGAAAGTTAAGAAGTACACTCTCAAAAAACATTTAAAAAACATCCTAAAAAGGTACATAAAAATACACCCATCAAAGGTCAGAATACAATAGGCTGCATGATCATACTTAAATACATACATAAAAAGAATACACCACATATTATAATCATTATTGAAGTAATTGGAAGGATTTAGTTTGATATTTTTGTGCAAAAAAGAAAATTGGATGGAAAATTGAAATTGATTGGGACGATTTGAAAACAGAACAACAATTGGAAAAAAAAGACAACCAGAAAGAAAAAAAGACATTGGAAAAAAGGCAAATTGGGACGCGCAAGCACACCAAAAAGGCCCTAACTTCAAATCACAAATTTCCAGTTAGGGCTCCTGTGCAAAAATGCAAAAGGAAAGCGGATGCGCATGAATCTCAAAATCCAGCGACCAAATTTTAAATTTAACCCTCAAAAGGGAATTTATAAATCACAAGGCAAAAAAATTTTCCAATTTTTTTTTTTTTAAATCACATAACAAAAAGCATCAACCATATAAGTGAAATCGAACACAGATTGGCCACCCAACATGAGCCTCCAGCATGTAGCAGCAAAATCAGAATGCACCCACCACTGGGGAACAACCAAAAACAAAAAACAAAGAATGCAGAACCACATGATCTGGAGACCCATATTGTATAAGTAACAAAATATCCATAATCTCAAGAAATCTCAAGAACAAGAATTAAAAAGTTATAAAAAAAAATTGTAACAAAGTGTTCATGGATCAAATACATATACATAATCATGAATATCTAAAGTTCAAAAAAATATTGAACTAAAAGAGTCAATGAGGTCAACTTCAGTTCAGAGAAGAACACAGTGGTTGCTTAAGGACCCACTGAAAGTCATTACAATTGACTAAAAGCGAGGTTCAAACAGAATTCAAACAGCTAGCCAGAAGTGTTCATTTATTAACAAAAAGCGAAGTTCAAACATACAAGAATTCTAACAGCGAGTCAGGATTGTTCATTTATTTCCGACCGGTGAATAACGCCTGCAAGTCAGCATCAACTACGGTGCCATTTCCATCTCGGTACTTCAACTTTGCCGGGTAGGTAAAAATGGTTTTTACCCTCTTCTTTCAACTTCTTAAAAATCCCCATCTTGGCTTTGCGTTGTTGAAGAACCCGCTTGGACAAATCGTCTGAAACAAACGCTCGTCTTCCTTTATACTCAGCAGCCTTGAACTTTGACAGACATGCTTTGCGAACTTGCTCTCTTGCGTTAAAGGTAGAAAATCCAATATGGATCATTCTTGGCTTTGACTGATCCCGAGGAGGTTTATGAGTAGGAGTACGATGGCAGCGGGTAATACTATCAAAGATGTTAGCATCAAGACCAGCAAAGTCAAGTATGTCTTTCACAGTTTTGTTAACATCTTCCTGGCCTTGGGTTGTTTCAGAGATGCCATACAGAACCAGATTATTTCTTCTGGAGCGATTCTCCAAATCGTCAATCTTCTCTAACAAAATGTCTTTCTCCTCCCTCAACTTACGGACATCCGACTTAACTTCATTCAGATCGAAATCAACTTGTTTAAATTTCTCTTCATGCTCTCTCATCGACGTAGTCAGAGCCTCTATTTTGACAGCCAATAAAGTTTCTAAACGTTCATCTAAGCGTCTCTCATATTCAACAAACCATTGGGGAGGTCCTTCAAATAACAATGAACCGCTGTCTGTTGTATCCATGCTTCCCATATAAGCCATATTCGTCAAAGACTTCCTAGCGTTAGCGTTATTTTCCTTGCCACTGGGCGCAGCCATTTTGGCTTTGTTTTTGTTTTGACGACCTCTGACCTCATCCTCATCAGTAAGCTTAGCCTTCTTGGGGTCTGGAGATTTCCCTGGACTATTCTGTGGACGATTATGCTTTTGAGGGTTCATATTTACACTGTAAATGATCCTGAGAGAAAGTAGAATACACTGAAATTAAAAAAAAACTCAGTCAGCTTAATCACATCGCCGAATTTTGAGAGTCAATTAGCACGGCAAAGACACCACAACCATCTCCGGAAAAAACGAAGAGCGCCCTCCCATAGATTCATAAATTAATATTATGTACTCTCACTGGGATTTTAATTTCAAAAAAGTACAAATTCATGCAAATTGGGCTATCAAGTTGATAGCTGGTATCATGAGCATATAAAACGTGAAGTGACTCGAAATGACTCGACAAAATATATCTGACTCGACTCGACTCGACTCGACAGAATGGCCTGACTCGACTCGACTCGACTCGACTGACAACTTCAAATGACTCGACTCGACTCGGACTCGAAGGCTTCATGACTCGACTCGACTCGAGACTCGAGGGCTCGATGACTCGACTCGACTCGGACTCGACTTTCAGTGACTCGACTACAAGTCTGGTACGTACCGGTACATTATTTCACCGCGTTTGTATTTATCTTCCAGACTATCATGACGTGTGTGAAGGTATTTCTTGCCAGAATAAGAATAATGTTAACTTAACAGACTCCGGTGCGCCATTCACTAACAATTTTTGTTAAAATTATGCGCATCTATCTTTATGTACCAGTGTATGTACCTGCATATTTCGACTGCTCGGTGCCAAAAGTGGTTAATTGCAATAGCTGCCCTTTGAACATTTGGCAATTTACATATACAGTGCATGTATTGTACTCATCTACACATGGCAGCTATTGCACTTACCCACTTCTAGCACTAAGCAGTCGATTTGTTTATGTCGCCTTGTTTGTATCTGTCTAACTTTGTGTGCAAACGTTGTTTCCTGACATATGAAATTGTAAATACAGAATAACAGTACATTTCAAGTTTGATGGCAATGTTAATTTACCAGACACAGATGCACCTCGTAAGTTATATTTGTTGACCGAATACATACTAAACACCAAAAAAACATATTATTTGTTTGCGCGCGGGGGCGCATGTCCCTGTGTATAAATTACACTGTTGTATCACTCCCCTTTACCAATAAATGTATTTTATGATACTCTAAATCAACTTTAGACGTTTTTGATGGCAGTGTTTACTTACCAGGCCAAATACCAATAAACAGGAAAAAATCTGTTCCAACTGACCAGCGAGGAACCAAAGGATGGATCCAAAAGGATACAACAGTGTCACACTAGCAATGGATAAACTGAAAATATGACAGAACATCCAATAAGGGAATGACGCAAAAGGTATGAACAAAGTTCAAAACCAGACGTATCGAAAAGACAAAACTTTTCTTTATTAAGGAATAAATTTAGAGACCTGCTCTTAATATAGTATAGGTTTTAACTTTTTTTATACGTTTTGTGTTATTTTCCCATTGGATGCTGTGTCATATTTTCCCTGTTTTTAATCAAATACCAATAACCAAATCACTTATACTAGACGGGTGCACCAGTATTATTTCCCTCTGCTGCCTCTCTCCAATGTTTTTGTCATCTAAGAAAAATAATCTCATATTTTAACGCTACAGTATCAATTCTATTAAGACATTATTGAGTATAGTTTTAATGATATATAAATAAAATATTTCTCTCCCCATGTTTTTTTTTTCATCATTTTAGCGTATCATTTAAAGATACAATACCTATAACTTATTATAAGCTGCCATTTTTGAAGTGTTTTGATTTTCCCTACTCTCGGAGAATCATATGACAACATTTGAGATAGCTTCCTTTGCAAATAGTGCATGCAATTTAAATAGCGCAACATGTCGTTTCAAAATAACTATTCCATGCAAAACAATTGTGTCAAGAATTATTCTGATATAAAAACAGCACTTGGTGACATACTGACAAACATCATCATTGCATGACACATGGCATGCTTCACTTATTTTTGTAGCATAACATCAACCACAGAAGTGCCTAAATCCACAGATTTCACCACGTTTTATATTTTAGCCACGTAAACATCGTTTGAAGTAGCCACTTGGCAGCATCTTTGTCAGAACAGGAACTCGCCATTTGGTTGAACTAAATTCTACAACGTGGTGGAAATATTAACAGTATGCGCCAATCGTGAGAAATTTCAAAATAAGATTACTTTGGGATTAAAATAAGATTGCCCGATACTTTGGGATTAAAGACAAAAAAAAGTATAGAATCTGAAACAAAAAATAATTGTTTTCTGGAATTTCATTCATATAGTAGCTGTCATGGAAAAATAACACATACTATAAAAGCACCGAATAATTTGAATATGACGTTCTTAGATTTGTATGTTAAATATAACGCTCAACTTATGGGAACTTGCCAGCAAACACAAAAACGTTTTTAAAACGTTTTAAATAAGTTATATTTTGGCTTTTGGTTTAGGTAAAAACGTTTTAATAACATTAAAATGTCGGGTTATATAAAGGTCATGATAACATTTTAAACCGTTTTGTATGAAAACACACTACAACAATATTTTTAATGTTTTCAAAAATGTTATTGTAAACTATTTTTGCAAACATTTTGCCAAATATTGTGTCAATACTTAAATAACATTATGTTAAAATATTTGAACCCAGCAAACACAAAAATGTTCTTAAAATGTTTTTTTCAAAAGCTTTTAATAACATTTAAATGTCGGGTTATATAAAGGTCATGAAAACGTTTTTAAAACGTTATTGAAAATATTTTGGGCAAACATTTTTCGCAAAATATTTTTTCAACCACAAAATAACATTCTGTTTAGAATGTTAGGTATCAAGTTTTCAAGAATGTTTTTGGAATGTTATTGTGATGTGCCCTGAGTAATTTGATTTAATTTAATTATTTAACTTTGTTTACAAGCTGAAAGTATGTCATGAGATGGGAAAGCCCCTTGTACGTGCAAGATAATGGTGTGGAAAGTCATTTTTGGAATTCCCCCAAATTATTGTAAACAAAGTCAGATCTATGTTTGGAACTTGGAAAGCCCCAGTTCATTATTGCACCATCAGGAAAACCCCCCAGGAAGTGATGTAATGTGAAAGGTGAATGTGTATAATTAATCTTGGGAAATCCCAAGATTGCAGCAATGTTGTGAAAATGTGATTGAAGTAATGGTTTATTAATAGATGATGGGTTTTTGCATGAGTACTGATATAAAAAGCTGGAGGTTTTTGTTGGGACTTTACAGAATGCCGTGGGAGAAGTTTGTTCCAACTGACCAGCGGGAAAGCAAAGGATGGATCCAAAAGGATACAACAGTACACTATAGCAATGGATAAACTTAAAATCAGGGAAAATATGACACAACATCCAATAAGGGAATGACACAAAAGGTATAAACAAAGTTAAAAAACAGACGTATCGAAAAGACAAAACTTTTCTTTATCAAGGAATAAAATGACTTGGCAGGGGGGAAGGTTTTTCCTGACCCAATAGTTACAGATAAGCCCTGTTTACAGGATGATAATAGTGAGGAAGAGGAGATATTTCCTGCATGTGCAGTGACACGGGCAATGGGTAAGAAGGCCTCATTAGAAACAATTGAGGACAACCAAATTGATGACATAGGCTACAATTTGGAAGACACATTTGTGTCAAAGTTGAATGAGAAAGAAGATCAACTTCCTTCTCCAGGGGATAAGAAGACCCCTCAAAATGACACAGCCTCTGAGCATGAACAAATGGGGGAAACCATGAGAGACCCATTAAGTCATGACAAGCTGATTCTGGAGCAACAAAATGACCCAGAACTCAAAGAGATCAATCAAAGGGCATTGACCCTAGAAGAAGCAGAACAAAATTCTGTCTGTTTTTACAAACAAGATGGTGTGCTAATGAGAAAATGGCGCCCCCCTGATGTACCTGCCGATGAAGAGTGGAAGGTAGTGCACCAAATTGTGGTACCAAAAGTATACCACACTGAAATAATTAACATAGCACATGATAGTCCCATGGCAGGGCATTTGGGTGTTAAGAAAACTCATGAAAGAATTCTGAAACATTTCTGGTGGCCCACTCTCAGAAAAGATGTTTCTGAATATTGCAAAACATGTCACATATGCCAAGTAGTAGGAAAGCCAAATCAGAAAATACCTCCTGCTCCATTAAAGCCAATTCCAGCCTTTGATGAACCATTTAGTAGGGTTATTATTGATTGTGTAGGCCCCCTACCAAAGACTAGGTCAGGTAATCAATACCTTCTGACAATTATGTGCGCGTCAACACGCTTTCCTGAAGCCATACCCTTGAGAAATATTAAAGCAGTGACAATAGTGAAAGCTTTAACCAAGTTCTTCACATTTGTGGGGCTCCCCAAGTCCATACAGTCAGACCAAGGATCAAACTTTACTTCTGGAGTATTTCAGCAGGTCATGTATCAATTAGGTATAGAACAGTATACCTCAAGTGCTTACCATCCAGAATCACAAGGTGCACTAGAAAGGTTCCACCAAACATTGAAAAACATGATCAGAACATACTGTTTGGAATTTCAGAGGGACTGGGATGAGGGAGTACACTTGTTATTGTTTGCTGCTAGGGAAGCTGTTCAGGAAACTTTAGGATTTAGTCCTTTTGAGTTAGTGTTTGGACACACAGTGCGCGGGCCCTTAAAGTTGTTGAAAGAAAAGTGGCTCAATGAGAAATCAGATATCAATTTATTGGATTATGTCTCCAATTTTAAGCATAGGCTTAACAGAGTAACTGATATTGCCAAAGAAAACTTGAAACAGGGTCAGGCCAAAATGAAACAATGGTATGATAAACATGCCAAAGAGAGAGTGTTCAAACCAGGTGACAAAGTTCTAGTACTGTTTCCAATTCCAGGACACCCATTACAAGCCAGATATCATGGTCCATGTGAGGTAGAGTCAAAAGTGGGTGAAGTAGATTATATTATCAAGACTCCTGGTAGACGCAAGAGCAGGCAGTTATGCCACATAAATATGCTCAAAGAGTGTGTTGAAAGAAGTGACAGTGGCATTCCAAAACCTGTGTGTACAGTAAAACATGCTGATAATGTAGACAAACATGCCGATGTAGACAAAATCGCCAATGTAGACAAGAGTAAAGATGACAATTCTGATGTCACATTTGACCAGGATAAAGAGCTGGAGCACAAAGAGTATAATGTAAAATTGAACAATTCTGATGTGCTCACTAATTTGGACTCAAAGTTAGGTCATCTTTCTCAAGATCAACAAAGTCAAATTGCAAATTTGATTCACAAATTTGACAATATATTTCCTGATACGCCAAGTAGAACAAATGCTGCATTTCATGATGTAGATGTTGGTGATACAAAACCAATCAAGCAGCATCCTTATCGAGTCAATCCATTGAAAATGGAACATCTCAAAAATGAGATCAATTATATGCTAGACAATGATATCATAGAACCAAGTAGTAGTGAATGGAGTTCACCGTGTATACTGGTTCCCAAGCCTGATGGTTCATACCGATTGGTCGCAGACATGAGAGCTGCAAATGTTCATTCAAAGACAGACTCGTACCCAATTCCAAGAATTGATGGTTGCATTGACAAAATTGGGAATGCAAAATTTGTTAGCAAATTTGATCTTTTGAAAGGGTACTGGCAGGTTCCACTCACAGACCGTGCCAAAGAGATTTCTGCTTTTTGTACACCATTTGGTCTTTACCAATACAAAGTTATGCCATTCGGGTTGAAAAACGCCCCAGCAACATTTCAGAGAATGGTGAACCAAATTGTGGCAGACATAGAGGGATGTGAAGCGTATGTAGATGATTTGATTGTTTACAGTCAAACTTGGGAACAACACATGGAACAACTCCATCAATTGTTTAAGAAGCTGTCTGAAGTACAGTTGACAGTCAATCTGGTAAAAGTGAGTTTTGCCATGCCACAGTCACATACTTAGGATATGTTGTAGGTCAAGGTCAGGTGAAACCTATCAAAGCCAAAGTTGAAGCAATTGAGCAATACCCCACACCTGTAAACAAGAAGGCACTCATGAGATTTATAGGAATGGTTGGCTATTATAGAAAGTTCTGTCCAAACTTTTCAGAGATAGCAAGTCCTTTGACTGATTTGTTGAAGAAAGATGCAAAATTCATTTGGTCAGAACAGTGTGAAAATGCTTTTCACAAAGTCAAATCAATACTCATGAGTTCACCAGTACTTACTGCACCTGATTTTCAGAAGCAGTTCAAGTTGACTGTTGATGCCAGTGACATAGGCTGTGGAGGTGTTGTGATGCAAGAGGGTGAAGATCAAATAGATCACCCCATTTGTTACTTTTCAAGGAAATTCAACAAGCACCAGAGAAATTACTCCACAATTGAGAAGGAGTGTCTAGCATTGCTATTAGCATTGCTACATTTTGATGTGTATTTGGGTACCACAGTTTACCCTGTGCTTGTTTTCACAGATCACAATCCTCTCACCTTCATCAACAGGATGAAGAACAAAAACCAAAGACTGGTGAGGTGGAGTTTGACCTTGCAAGAGTACAATCTGGACATCAAACATATTAAGGGAAAAGACAATGTAATGGCTGATGCCCTGTCCAGAATTGCATAAAAAGGGCTGATAAACAACAAATTCCTTTTAAAAGGGAACTTGTGTGACAAGTAGTCACTGTGTATGATGAGTTAAATACTCAAAGTTGATAATATGTTGAAGTTGATGTAAAAGAAGAAAACATTTAAGAAAGTTTTCATTACATTCGAACTTTCTTCTTTTAAGGGGGAGGGTGTGATGTGCCCTGAGTAATTTGATTTAATTCAATTATTTAACTTTGTTTACAAGCTGAAAGTATGTCATGAGATGGGAAAGCCCCTTGTACGTGCAAGATAATGGTGTGGAAAGTCATTTTTGGAATTCCCCCAAATTATTGTAAACAAAGTCAGATCTATGTTTGGAACTTGGAAAGCCCCAGTTCATTATTGCACCATCAGGAAAACCCCCCAGGAAGTGATGTAATGTGAAAGGTGAATATGTATAATTAATCTTGGGAAATCCCAAGATTGCAGCAATGTTGTGAAAATGTGATTGAAGTAATGGTTTATTAATAGATGATGGGTTTTTGCATGAGTACTGATATAAAAAAGCTGGAGGTTTTTGTTGGGACTTTACAGAATGCCGTGGGAGATTGAGAAACTCCACATGTGTGTGATGGTCTTCGTGCTTCAAAAAAGAAGTACATTTTAACCAGTTTATATAGCCAATAATTGAGCTAATTTTAATACAGCAACGAAGAAGACAGCGAGCACACAAAAGTGCTCTTCCTCATCAAAGGATTAAAAGTTCTTCTGTCAAATTGCTGGAGTTTGCTGGGTTTGTGAAGGCCACGCATCTGTCAAAAAACAGCGGAGCTGTGTTAAAGAAACCTGTTCCCTGGAAAAAGAGTGATTGGTGAAAGATACGCCATTTTTGGAGAAAGCAGCGCAAGGAGTTAAATTTGGAGAACTGTGCAAGGAGTTTAGCATAGGAGAAAGCAGCGCAAGGAGATATATTTGTGGAGATAGCAGCGCAAAGGAGATTGGAGGAAGCATCATCATTTTCGTATGAGGATTTATACGCAAGGATTTATAAATGCAAGTGTACTATGGACTTCTCTGATTTTCGCAGGACAAGTGAATAAGGATATATTACATCAGTCGTCCAGAACATTGCAAGAACTCTAGAATCACCAACAAGAAGACCGCTGGTTAAGTACCTATAGAATAAAACTGATTGTGTGATTTTATTGTAATTGTTGTTATATGTACCAAGCATACTTTGTTTTCAATTAAAGACTTAGATTATGTTAGCTTAATCAAACAGTGTATTTGTGTTGTGCATTCGTGTGAGTTCGGGTAAAAGGTGATTTTGGCCTTGAGTCAAGTACGACTCGTAACATTATTAAAACGTTTTTATACCCTTTATATAACCCGACATTTAAACGTTTTCTTTAAAACATTTTTCTTTGCTGAGCAGTAGATTATCAAAAAATGTTTTTAAGGTTATGAAAACGTTTAATACTCTTAATATACCCTTTATATAACCCGACATTTAAACGTTTTCTAACAACCTTTTATAACCTTTTGCGAATGATGTCGAAAACGTTTTGTGTTTGCTGGGTTGTTGAATTATGCATGCAATATTAAAATTATTTTCCAAAGGCATTTGATAAGAATAAAGGAATAAATTTAGAGATCTGCTCTCAATATAGTAGAGACCAGGATTTTAACTTTGCTTATACGTTTTGTGTTATTTCCCCATTGGATGTTGTGTCATATTTTCCGTTTTTAATCAAACACCAATAACCAGATAACTTACCAGATGAGTGCACCAATATTATTTCCCTCTGCTGCATCTCTCCAATGTTTTTTGTCAACTAAAAAATAATCTCAAATTTAAACGCTACAGTAACAATTCTAAGAGATTATTTAGTACAGTTTTAATGATACATAAATAAAATATTGTAACATAAGCTGCCATTTTTGAAGTGTTTTGATTTCCCCACTCTCTTCGAATCATATGACAACATTTTGAGATAGCTTCCTTTGCAAATAGTGCATGCAATTTAAATAGCGCAACATGTCGTTTCAAAATAACCATTTCATGCAAAACAATTGTGTCAAGAATTATTCTGATATAAAAACAGCACTTGGTGACATACTGACACACATCATTGCATGACGCATGGCATGCTTGGCTTATTTTTGTAGCATAACATCAACCACAGAAGTGCCTAAATCCACAGATTTCACCACATTTTATATGTTAAGCACGTATACATCGATTCAAGTAGCCACTTGGCAGCATCTTTGTCAGGACAGGAACTCGCCTTTTGGTTGAACTAAATTCTACAACGTGGTGGAAATATTAACAGTACGCGCCAATCGTGAGAAATTTCAAAATAAGATGACTTGCCCAATACTTCGGGATTAAAGACAAAAATAATTGTAGAATCATTGAAAAAAAAAATGTTTTCTGGAATTTCATTCACAGTAGCCGTGTTGGAAATATAGCACATGCATAAGGACCGAATAATTTGAATATGATGTTCCTAGCTTGCAAGTTTAATATAACGCTCAACTTAAGGGAACTTGTTGAATTGTGCATAAAACATTTTAAATATTTGCCAAGGCATTTGTTAAGAATGGAAGAATCATGAAGAGGGCTACGTCCAACAATGGTCGAACACAGCCTGGTGAGGTGAGGTGAGGTTGTTAAGAATGTAATTAGCGATTTGTTCATAAACTTGTCTTAGCAATATAAATGTCGTAACAAAATATGCTTTACGAGTTTATAATGTCCCTTCAAAGCTACTGTTAAAACATTGCACGCCAAATCGGAATCGGACACTGTTTAATCGGATGATATTCATTTAAGGGTGTTTCTTCAAAAGACTTTTTTTTATTCTAAAGGGTCGTTTTCCAAGAAAAAGAACCTTTTTGTAACAAATCTGCTCTTCCTCGTAAAAAGTAGTTAATTTTGGGAATACACAATAAGATTATAATTATTTCAACTTTGATGGTAGTGTTGACTTTCCAGACATGTGCGCCATTTACCAATAATTTAACACATACCAAAGCGCATTTGTTTGTGTACGTATCAGCATTTGGGTATGTGCGGGGAGTATTCGTATCTGCCTCTCTATATTTGTGTGTTAAGAGTAATTTCCCGTCAGACTTAGATAAAATAACAGCATATTTCAACTTTGATGGTAATGTTAACTTTCCAGGCACAGGTGCACCAATAACCAACAATTTATGACATTCTGTTCAAATATGTGCATATTGTTGTGTCTATATTTTCCTGAATTTGCATGTTTTTCTCAACGTGTTTGTATCTCTCCGACTAAATTTGTGTGTTGAGGGAACTCTCCTGTCAGACTAAGACGGAATAAGAGTAGATTTAAACTTTTGCGGTAATGTTTATAATGTATTATTATTATCATTATTATTAGTGTTATTATTAGTGTTATTATTGTCATTATTATTACACAATACTTATAGGGCGCTCTACGGAGCACACAGCGCCTTAAAATGTATTTAACTTTCGAAGACAGAAACCCACTATTGAATATCGGACTTTACCCGTTTGATATCAGTCAAAATTATATCGAGAGAGAAAAGTGCAATGCAAGAAATCCAATTCAGGGGTTTATATTAAGAGAAAGAAAATTAATCATTTTATCGACTCATGCACGTGGCGTATTCATCTTTGTAAACAGATAAATTCTCTTTTTTTTTCATTTAGAATGATAAAGTATCCATTGCTGACAATTCGACACAGTGATTGAATGCGCGGAAGGTCATTGTTAATAGCCGAAGGGTGTTTTGAAATCAATCTGTGAAACGACCCAGCTTCTGTGCCACATTAGCCAGCCACTTAACTCTATATTTAATCGTATTGTCCGCCGAGGGTGATACTATAATTCGTTGCAAAGAGTCAATGCGCATTTGATACGTTGCCTCTTCTTCAATTTGAATTTGGACTTTTTGTTCTTTTAGTTTTACTTGCATTTCCTCTTCTTTTTAGACCGGGTAATACGGAAAGCTTTTTCGCTGAATTGAAATGACCAAACCATAATTTTAAGCAAAACTTCTCGTCGCTTCAATGGTGCCCTTTAATCTTAAGCAGAAGACCGCATTTAAGTTTTTGTATTCAATATTCATATTTTTTTCATACTCTTTAATCATGTGTCTATAGTTTGGATGCAGTTTCCTCTGCTCATATTATACACATATTTAATGTTTATTAGTACAATGGTAAGAATATTTTCATTAGGTGAAATATAGACTGTTCCATTGCCGAGACATTGACGAGTTTAATACAACAAAATATCACACAATAAATAATATCACAAAATATCACAAATGATATAAATTGAGAAACAAAGCAATACAAATTACAATATTCTTAATTTTGGTTTGCAAATTATATTTTAGGTAAATAGTATTTGTTTTAACAAAGGTATATATTGAAATGAAAGGCGAATATAATGTGGAGCAATCGGATATAACTGTATAATTGGAGACGCCATTTACAAAGCAGGACTAAACACCTGTTTCTGACGTACTTTGCTATTTGAACGGAAAAACAATATTTCGAACGCTGTGTCCTTGAAATTCTATCCTCACTTAGTCTTCTTTTTTTGTGTCAAATCTGCCAGAGACAAATACAGAATATCAGGCCTTACCGGATATTTTTCTCATACTCTTTCAGTAATTCTACTCTTTACTTTGGCAGCTTCGTTGCATGCAACATGAATCACAGTAAAATTTGATATTGATGTTCTTCTATGATTTAAAATATTATCATAAAATACGTTTAGTTTAGAGACGTTAAGGCAAAGAGGTAAGAAATGATGTTTTATCTTTGATTCCAAAGGAGTAATTTAGCAAACCAGAATCAGAATGCCAGAAAATTCTTTATCAAAATTCACATTTTTTTCAAATGTTTGTAATAAGAATAGACATGCTAATGTATTGGATTTGAAGAACTGCGTCCTCGGGATTGACATGAGTGTATCCTATTGAGGGTTGAAAGGGCGGTATATTATAATAAAGTCGCGCAAAATTGATGGGTTTTATTTTTTATGCATTTAGTAGTAAATCATAACTAGTTAGATAATATAATTATAGAAATGATGGAATTAAGTTTACCTCGTGGAAATTTAAATATAGATTTCATTCTGGGTTCTTCTTTTTCGTATTTCCGATGTGTGCGCTTGGGTATTTTATTCTTGTTGTTCAAATTCACTATGATTTTCAGTATTGTTTGTTTGCTTGTTTGTTTGTTTGTTTGTTTGTTTGTAAGAGTAGGGTCGTCGGT
>NW_027305935.1:0-17640 GCF_039555335.1 Amphiura filiformis | reverse complement strand
TAAGGTTATACAGGATTTTGAACTTTTTGTGTAGGCAAATTGGCTGCACGTATGCCACCTAAAATATTTTGTTTTCAAAAAAATAAACATGGCAGGCCTAAAAATCATACTTCATCTTAACGTTGACACTCTAATGATTATTATTGTAATACTTTTAACGTCATAGCTCATACACAAATGTACTTTGTAAGTGTTTCAATTTGTGTTCAATTTCATGAGCATGAGGTTTTTTGGGAAAGAGGCCAGGAAAATATGGGGAGAGTGGACGAATTCATTGCGATTTCGCATATGTGTTACACACAAACCAATGCAATAATGTACCTATTTATTCTTTCGATGGGTCCTCCTGATTTAAAACAGTAAGCTTACATGTTCACAGAATGTCAATGAAAATGATGGGAGTAAATGTCGTCTTTTTTGCAACAAACATTAATTTAGTGTGCCAATATATTGACACACAATTATTCCCTACATTATTTCTTTGAAGTATCAGCTAACACATGCATATCAAAATTTTATGAGATCAGCTACAGGAAACATTAAAATAATTTATTTCATCTCAGCATATCAGGCCAAATGGTCCAAAATGGAGTTCTGAGATATCCACATTTAGTTTCAAGTACTCACATTTTCTGCTATTTCACAGTATCAATTCACAATCCCATAATATTCCAGGTGCAGTGCTCCTGTATTACTACTGATAATCCTTACTGCATGAGAAGTATCAATTGATTTTCACAAATCTTGCAGAAATTGACAAATTTCTGCCAAAACTTCCACACTATCTATTATCATGTTCAAACCATGTGCTAACTTGTTTACAATGCTAGTTAGTGTTGCCAGGGCCAAGGTGATAGTACTTATTTTATTGATTTTGTCTAGTATATAGCTGGTTGAATACTCATGCTCCACTGTGCATATGCTTCAGTGATTTTAGCAATCAAATGAAAATGATAGGGTTGCCAGTTCATGCACTGGAATAATAATCACTATAAGGGGGCACATCACTAAATAAATGTCCCATTGAAATACATGTGAAAATACAATAAAGTAACTAGGTGCATAATAATTAGGAGTCCTGGGGGAGGGTAGAAGGGGGGAGGGGGGAGCAGTTTTTGGCAAACATTTACAGTGCATCTTTATAAGGCTTAGGAAACACTACAGAAACATTCAAATCTGCATCATAATATCTAGGCCATTTAAAGTTGCCACATTGGAAAAGTTAGGCTGGCCGAGAGCAGGGCCAGGGGAGGATGACAGGAAATGTTGGCATACCTTTTAAAATCTAACCCACGGGCCCCCATGTATATTTGGGATTCCCCCTTCCAAAGAAAATGATAGCCCCTCACACCTCTCTTTCTTCCAGAGTTACACCAAATGCGGAAGGATTTAGTGTAGTGTCCCCTTAAAACAAGAACTGTCTTTAAAAAAAGAATTAGTGCTGTGGGATATCTAGAGCAAATATTGATACACAAAATAATTTAAAAATACTTTGTTGATACAATTTTTTCAATCTACATCTCTGAGATGTTTAATATATACATATACTTCATAAATAAAAATTAAAAAACAAAAGACAAGTTGAGTGGAATTTTCACCCTCCGTAACCTTAATATGCTTGACGTTATAGATTACTATTGAATCACTCTCGCGAGCGAGCGTCCCCAATTTCCTCATGCATACACCTCTTGAGTGAGTATATCTCCGCAGAATTTTAATGTTGATGTTGAATAGATATGGAGTAATACCCCACCCCGTGAGTGAGTATATCTCCGCAAAATTGAAATGTTGATAACGGATAAGGAGTAACCGACAAATGCCCATGAATTCCAAGCACCCAACCCAACCAAACTCAAGGATTCAATTCAATTAAACTTTTATTTCCATAATTTTAAGAAATACAGAATATATCCAATAAAACATGATTTAAAAAACTACATAAATGGCTTGAAATCAGGCCGGTATACTGCCGGATTACAAAGTTTGATGCTTAAGGTAATACACTATTTTAAAGTGTTGCGATTTGGTAGTTCACAACATCTTGCGAATGGTAATGAGCTTTGGCAAAAATTACATTGCTCATTTCCTTGCGAGCGTGTAGAAGAATTCAAATATCACATAAATAATTTTGTAGGTCCTGTGGTTCTTGAGTTATGTTGTAAAGAGGGTTGAAACAACAACACTTTTGTAAAATGTACATAACTCATTAACAACAATAAATTAAGCAAGTTTTCAAATTATATAGTTTGTAGAATGAACTTTTGCAAAACATCAATGTGTTATTTGCTAATAATTTATTGATCTAGAGACTGAAAATCGATTTTTATGGTTGCTTCGACCAACAACACCTCGTCTACCCTTAAAAAAAGTTATAGTTGATGTGTAAAACTAAACGGTTGGGTTATAGACTAGTTCTATTCTATCAATTGAAAAATTTGACCTTTCATATTGAAGATATGGATTTTTTTCCCAAAAAGCCCTAATTTGTTTTTGGTGTTTTGGGAAAAGAAATCCATATCTTCAATACGAAAGGTCAAATTTTTCAATTGATCGTCGGCTTTTCATCCCACCTATATACACTTTAAGTATAAATCATCAGATTTATAAAGTTTACTTCGAGTATTGTTAAATATCAAAAATATCAATTTTTAATGATTTGCCATAAAATGCGTATTACATTGCGAATTTCAAAACATCAAAATTATTTGATATCAGAAGGACATTCTTCGTATTCAAAATACAATTCGATATGTCTGATGTGCTTTAGTCCCACAATAAATACTGTCCAAACGTTCATACCCCTTCCCTTAAGTAAGATCGGGCATAGCGTTTGAATCTGATCTGGGGGTGAAGCCAAGTAAAGGTTTTCTGATTCCTGATTCCACTGCATATGAAATTTACGCCATGCCCTATTTTTTCTGAAAAGCAAAAATGCAATTGCTAATCATCATCGTAACAGACGATTTGACGCGATGCAAGCTTGATATGCGCGAAAATGTCAAAAGTGCGCCAACTCACGAACTCGTTATCTAGACGATTTATTAATTGAGCACAGTGTTTGAGCTCGAACTAGTAACAGGCGCGTATTGTTTTTTTTGGGGGGGGCTTTGGGGCGCCAGCCCCCGGGTAAAAGCAGGGGCGGCCAAAATGAAGGGGCGGCAAAAACAGGGGCGGCAAAAAAGAAGGGGCGGCAAAAAGAATTATGAAATAAAAATGGGCGAAAAAATTTGATAAAGTATAAAAAAATTTGTAAAATGTGTTGCTTTTAGGGTGCTAGCGCCTGAAATCCTTTTTTTTTTTTTTTTTTTTTTTGCTCTTCACTTTTCAAACGACCGAAAAAATTGAATTTTTCTTCAGCCCCCCAGGGTTGGGGCAGTCACGGTACGCTACTGAGTAAAGAAACCAAATAAAGTTTTTCTGCTAGCCAAGATGTTACTGATTCCACTGTATATAACATTGTTGTCATGATCTTTTTACTTTTTTTTAAAGCGAAATTGCAATTGCATAATTTTAATTATTACAGTCTGTATACCATCTGGTAGATAATTAATGGTGTCAAACATTTTGTGGGCAAAATAATTTACTGAGTGGGCATTTTTGTGTAATGGGAAATTGGTGAGCAAATAATACTGGAAAAAACAAATTGATGCCCTAGTGTACTGGTTAGAAATTTACATTCCTACTGGCAAGCTATTAGCTATACATAAAAGGAAGGGCAAGGTATCGCCAACACCGGTTGACAACCACGTCAGTTGTCAATAACATAACCTAACATAACAATGCATTTGTTTTCGACAACACAATAATGTATGGATCGTAAAATAAAGCTTGTTGGTTTTAGACCGCGCTTTTTCGTTTTTCAAACTGTAGCCGTTTCGTTGAAAAAATCCAGAAAACGTGACAACTTCATGCGTAAAAGGAACGTTTTTTTCTTTCTTTCTTTCTTTCTTTCTTTCTTTCTTTCTTTCTTTCTTTCTTTCTTTCTTTCTTTCTTTCTTTCTTTCTTTCTTTCTTTCTTTCTTTCTTTCTTTCTATCTTTCTTTCTTTCTTTCTTTCTTCCTTCCTTCCTTCTTCTTCCTTTTCTTTCTTTCTTTCTTTCTTTCTTTCTTTCTTTCTTTCTTTCTTTTTTTTTTTCTTTCTTCCTTTCTTTCTTTCTTTCTTTCTTTCTTTCTTTCTTTCTTTCTTTCTTTCTTTCTTTCTTTCTTTCTTTCTTTTTCTTTCTTTCTTTCTTTCTTTCTTTTTCTTTCTTTCTTTCTTTCTTTCTTTCTTTCTTTCTTTCTTTCTTTCTTTCTTTCTTTCTTGCTTTCTTTCTTTCTTGCTTTCTTTCCAAGCCGACGTCAAACGTCGGCTTGTTATGTCTTTCTCCAAATTTACCTCCCTACTGGCAAGCTATAAATAAAAGGAAGGGCAAGGTATCGCTACTACTGGTAGACAAACACGTCAATAACATAACAAAACATAACATAATAACACAATACATTTGTTTTCGACAAGCTTCGACAATACAATATATATAATATGGATCGTCTGTATAAAATAAGGGCAAGGTAAAACCATTAAAAATAAAGCTTGTTGTTTGTGGCCCGCGCTCTTTCGTTTTTAAAACTTTAGCCGTTTCGTTTTTTATTTTATTTTGAAATTCCAGAAAACGTGTGTACAGTAATAAGAATGCATGTTTTCGTTGTGTAAACCAATTTGACAAATTTGGTACATGTAACATTTCAGAAAAAACAACTTGGCAATAAAAATGATTTTTGGGGTTTTTTTACCACAAATCCGACAAATATGAAAAACACCCCAGCAAATACAAAACGTTCTACAGAGAACGTTTAAATGTCGGATTATATATTGGGTATAAAACATTTTGATAACATTCCAAAAACATTTTTGGCGGCAAAACATTCTAACAGGTTATTCAATGTTGACAAAATATTTTGCAAAAATGTTTGCCAAGAATGCTGTACAATAACATTTTCACAAGCTTTTGAAATGTTGCTGTATTGGCTTTTTTTTTTCATTTACATGTAAAAAGGTTTTAAAAATATTTTATTGGCCTTTCAACAACTCCTCCTATACCTTTGTACAGGAGCCAACCGTTGTTAATCCGTGATTAATCCACACATTTACTGTAGCGTATACGCGAACGCGAGCGAGACTACGCGTTACGCGAGAGCACGTAAAATTCGTCATGCCTGGAACCTTTGTGCGTATGCAAGCTTACAAGTGCTATTCTGTAGTTTTATTGCTGATATTAACAGAGAAATCATCGAAGTTTTTGTAAGGCTTAGTGACAATGATTAACTGACATTTCCCGTGAAATAATCGTAAATTATACGATCTTTAGCTTGTTTTCGTTGTTGAAAGGGATTCAATCATGTTTCACCGTTGTTCATCATCGTTTAACAACTCGCGTCCGGCGCGTCTGCATGGTTTACTTCGCTCGGGCGCGAAGTAAACCTCGCAGACGACACGGCCGCATCGTTGTTAAACGGTAATGAACAACGATGAAACATGATTGAATCCCTACCGATATTTATGATTTTATTAAAACGTTATAAACAAAACTAAAAACGCATTTACAACACATTTATCACACACCCCCACACAAAAAGAAGCAAATTAAAAAACAATCGCATGCTGATTGGATGCACGTCATGTAATGGAAACAAACACATCTTTTATTATAGCCAAAAGATGCGGACATCTGATTCCTTGTTTACGTAATGCGACTAAAGCGATTTTTTCAAAGAACATTAAACCAACACACGATGTGTAATTCAAACAGATATACAAGAATCGACTGGGAATCAATAGGGTAATGATCTGGCTTCGGTCATATCAAAGCATTCATAAACTAGGGCAGTTCCTCATTAATGAGAATTTGTGCACTTGTAGTGAAACTGAAGGAGAACATAGCAGTACCAAGAAGCACTGCAGCTAGAAAAAATTTGATCTGAAGCAAAATTAGTAAAAAAATCGGCCATTACTTGAGTTATGTGACGTAAGTACTTAATTGCATTTTTCTTTCTTTCTTTCTTTCTTTCTTTCTTTCTTTCTTTCTTTCTTTCTTTCTTTCTTTCTTTCTTTCTTTCTTTCTTTCTTTCTTTCTTTCTTTCTTTCTTTCTTTCTTTCTTTCTTTTTTCTTTTTTCTTTTTCTTTCTTTCTTTCTTTCTTTCTTTCTTTCTTTCTTTCTTTCTTTCTTTCTTTCTTTCTTTCTTTCTTTCTTTCTTTTTCTTTCTTTTTTCTTCCTTTCTTTCTTTCTTTCTTTCTTTCTTTTTTCTTTCTTTCTTTCTTTCTTTCTTTCTTTCTTTCTTTCTTTCTTTCTTTCTTTCTTGTGACTATTTTTGCATTTTTCTCACAAAATAATAACACACTGGTAACAAAAGTTATGTTATTGGGCCAAGGAATCCAATTACTACACTGAAATTTCAGTGACTCAAGACAAGCGGTACATCCTAGCGGTACCTTATTTCTTATCATAAATAACGAACCATTTGTCTTGGGTCACTGAAATTCCAGTGTAATAATTGGATTCCTTGCCCCTATAATATACATAACTTTTGTTACCACTGCAGGGCTGTCAACGTTTTGGAATTGCTTGGCGTGAGACCGGGCGTGAGACAGAGTCGTGCCGGGATTTGTCGACTACAATGTTCATTTTCACCCATGATTATTTGAGCCGTGGCGCCCGAGTCTGAAAAGCAGGAGGGGGGGGGACAACAATTTTTTAAGCAATGCGTGAGATTTTACTCATTTTCCAGCATTTTGCGTGAGATTTACTACCTAGGAGTGAGATTATACTACCTTGGTGTGAGACCGTGAAAAAGTGACCCAATGCGTGAGAGTTGACAGCCCTGCCACTGTGTTATTAGTTTTTGAGAAAAATGCAAAAATAGAGGGGTGTAGTACCCCCTTAAGGTTATGCGATGTATTATTGATCGAAGCAGCAGAAAAAATGTAGTTCACAGCATCTTGCGAATGGTAGTGAGCTTAAGCAAACATTGCATTGCTCAATTCATAGCGAGCGTGTAGAAAAATTCAAATATCACATATATACTTTTGTAGGTCCTCTGGTTTTTGATTTATGTTGTAAAGAGGGCTGAAACAACAACACTTTTGTAAAGTTTTTTAAGTTTTTAAAGTATATGATTTGTCGAATGAACTTTTGCAAAACACCAAAGTGTTATTTTTCAATAATATATTGATTCAGATAATGAAAATTTTTTTTGGCTGCTTCGACCAACAATACCTCGTATACCCTTAAAGTTTCTTTTCTCTTTCTTTCTTTCTTTCTTTCTTTCTTTCTTTCTTTCTTTCTTTCTTTCTTTCTTTCTTTCTTTCTTTCTTTCTTTCTTTCTTTCTTTCTTTCTTTCTTTCTTCCTTCCTTTCTTTCTGTCTTTCTTTCTTTCTTTCTTTCTTTCTTTCTTTCTTGGTTGCTTGAATTTGTTTGTACGTTTTACTTTAAATTGATAAATTCATGCAAAGGAATGATTCTGTATTCTTTCAGATTTGCAGCCAAGATGTCTGGAAAACATTTTCTCTGCAGAATGTTGTTACTTTTGTTCTTCATCCCATTATGTGCAGGAGGAGGCAAAACACCAGCTTGTGAGTATTGTTGATAAACGATAATTAGCTGTTGTAGAAGAAGACGATGCCGATGATGATGATAATGATGACTATGATGCCCGGTGATGTGGATAACGTAAGCAACGATGACGATGAGGAATACTATGACGACATCGACGATATGTGGGTCACTTATGTGGCGCATGGCGGCGGCGGTGGTGGTGGTGGTGGTGGTGGTGGTGGTATAGTGGTAGTGGTATGGTTGTGGTGGTATTATAGTGGTAGTGGTATAGAGGTGGTGGTATTGTGGTGGTGGTATATATAGTGGTGGTGGTCTATTGGTGGTGATATAGTGGTGGTGGTGTAGTGATGGTGGTGTATTGGTGGTGGTATATATAGTGGTGGTGGTTGTATTATACAGACTTGACATTAAGTATGGAATATTTCTTCTTTATTTGCGTCTGTCGGGAGATGTTGTAAAATAATTGTTTGATAGAAAATTTGCTTTCCATGAGTTTACATTATGGTGCTCATAATGTAGTGCATTTGCTAAAAATGGTGAATATAAGAAGGCTGAATTTGAACTTTTTTTTTTGGGGGGGGGGAACACAATTTCGGACTTTATGCAACATATTTCTGTTATTATCAAATTTATTGGGGTTTGAGGTTATTTTTTCTAAACTTCACCAGTAATTGGCATTCGTCAAAGCTGAAATGCAATAACAATGTACAAATGTATTGAAAATTGGAGGAGCTTAAAATGTGGCTTTAAGGGGGTACTATACCCCTGCCCAATTCTCTGCCCATTTTTGCATTTTTCTCAAAAATTATAGCGCGCATTGGGGACAAGTAAGATATGTATATTATAGGGGCAACGACTACTACTACTGCACTGAAATTTTTTATTTCAGCACAGACAACGGTTGTGGAGTTACAGTCAAAAATGAGGGAAACCATTATTTGATCAATAAATCAATAACTATTTGCTTTGAGTTGCTGACTTTTCAATACAGTGGTTGTAGTCATTGCCCCTATAATATACATATCTTACTTGTCACCAATGTGCTATAATTTTTGAGAAAAATGCAAAAATAGGCACAAAATTGGACAGGGGGTGTAGTACCCCCTTAAGATTGGTACGAACTCAGAAAGTTCGAATCTCCCTCATAGGGTCAAATGTTATAAACTTAAGTTACAAAAACAGCTGCACGGATTCCTGGTTAACCGGTTCACAGTGTCATCGCCCCGATATCTTCATGGCAGAAATCGCCATGGTAGGTTGAATCCACCGCCACGCATGGCCATTTTGTTCCGACCTGTTTAATAGTTTTGAGACGCATAATGTGACATCTGACTAAGGCTACTGACAATAGCCCGTTGAGAGATGATCTCGCTGTGTGTGAGCATAGATTATCAAAAATCTATGGTATAAGTTAGCATGGTACGCCATAGGTCACTGCTTTTAGACTACCTCCACGATTGACCTATACACTACGCTATATAATTCGGCACATATAAAATCAGAATTATTGTCAGTTTTTGAGTTCAGGACGCAAGCTTCTTTCTCAAGACGCTAGCTAACGACTATCATATCTGTTCAACATGTATATTCAAGTGCAAGGAACCACATCTGGCTTCTTTACACGAAATCATTTACGGGAGATATTCATCATTTTCTACCCCGGTATCCAAAGATTTTCGTCTGAATATCAACATCGTGCATAGCACATTCACGTGTATCGATCCCGGGTATTTATTTTAGTATCTCTGCTGTACCAAGTAATTAGCCAGGCGATGTCGGTGTGCGGTTTCCACGCTGTTTCTTTGTGTACAGTAAGTTTATAACACTTGGGGCCCATTCAAACTGTGTACGTACCGCTTTCAACAGTTCCTCCCACATTCAAAACTGGTACATTACAAGTGCATTTCAGTTTTGGTCAATACTTATTGGTATTAAGGTTTAGTACATATCACCTGAACGTCAATAAATTTGATAATATCAGAACAATTTTCAGGAATTCAGAGATTTACGCCCCCCCAAACTCAAATTCAGTTTCCTAAAATCCGCCATTTTAGGCTAATTCACTAAATTATGAGCATTAATGTAAGCTCATATAAAGCACGTTTTCTTTCAAAAATTATTTGACACCATCTCCCGGCACACCCTATAAATATTTATCCCGTGCGGATGCAAACCCCTTTCAGACTATTCCTGGCACTTCGTGACGAAATATTCCATACTTCATACCTGGATTTCATGTCAAGCGAATATCAACTCTCTGTGTCAAGTCTGTATACGCCGTTGAAGTGACGTCATAATCGGATTAACTACCATAGCAATGGATGAATACAATTTTTCAATGTACCGCTCTGCACTACAGGCAGGTTGCACTCATCACATGTGTATGCCTGCAATCATAGATTGAATACAATACCGCTCTTTTCAATGATACTAATCTGACAGGTGCGAGTGATTAGCATTTCTTTGATATCTATGGTTCAATGCATCGGTACCGCGTGAATGTTGTAGTGCGGGGCGATATAGTCAGAATTGTATTCATCCATTGCTATGGTAGTTACGGTAATCCGATTAACTACGTCACTTCTATGGCGTATATATAGCGGTGATTTCTATGAGTTTACATTAACGCTCATAATTTAGTGAATTAGCCTAAAATGACGGATTTTACGAAATGAATTTGAGTGATGGTGATACATTGGTGGTGTAGTAGTGGTGGTGGTAGTGTTGGTACTATAATAGAGGTGGTAGTATAGTGATGGTGGTATATAATTGTGACGAAACGAAGCCGACGAGATGGTATTGAAGTGGTAATACTATTAGAGAAGACCTATTATTGATGACTGTATTGCACTAGACTGCGGAACTCAGTCTTCAATGATAATAATTTATCTTTTGGTCGTTACATGACTTCATGACTTCGTGATGCAAAACATAATGTTTGTTTGATATTATCATCTTCACTCGACTTAGATATTTTATACTCATTTTATATTTTTCGTCAGCTTTTACCTCAAGTGCATCAGAGGTTTCAATAGGAGAAGGAAATACTCTAACCCTGCAAAAATCATTATCTTAAGGGAAGGGGTATGAACGTTTGGATAGTATTTATTGTGGGACATTAGAGCACATCAGACATATCGAATTGCATTCTGAACACGAAGAATGTCCTTCTGATATCAAATAAAATTAAAAATTGATATTTTTGATATTTAACAGTACTTGAAGTAAACTTGATGATCTGATGATTTATATTTGAAGTGTATGTAGGTGGGATGAAAAGCCGATGATCAATTGAAAATTTTGACCTTTCGTATTGAAGATAAGGATTTTTTCCCAAAACACACACAAATAATTAGGTCTTTTAAGAAAAAAATCCATATCTTCAATATGAAAGGTCAAAATTTTCAATTGATCGTCGGCTTATCCTCCCAGCTACATACACTTTAAGAATATATCATTAAATTTATAAAATTTACTTCGAGGACTGTTATATCTCAAAAATGTGAAAAATATCAATTTTGTATAGTTTGTCATAAAATTTGTATTATATTGTGATTTTTATAAGATGAAAATTATTTGATATCAGAAAGTCATTCTTCGTATTTAGAATGCAATTCAATATGTCTGATGTGCTCTCATGTCCCACAAAAAATACTGTCGAAACGCTCAAAACGCTCATTCCAGTTCCCTTAATCGATATATTATTGAAAAAATAACACTTTGATGTTTTACAATAGTTCATTCTACAAATTATATACTTTGAAAGCTTGCTTGATTTATTGATTGTAGTTAATGAGTTATGCACGACAAAAGTGTTGTTGTTTCAGCCTTCTTTACAACATCATGACATAACTCAAGAACCACAGGACCTACAAAACTATATCTGTGATATTTGAATTCTTCTACACAGAAGCTCACTGCCAATCGCAAGATGCTGTGAACTACCAAATCGCAACAGTTTAAAACAGATGCTAATTACCTTAATAAGAAGACGCAGTTTATAGCTTATTCATTACAAAGGATATACGATATGCAAATGTGCAACTAATGACATCACGGTGTGGGAATTTCGGATCTCTAGTTATCGTGGTTATGCTAGTTGTCCCTTAATTTCGTCCTGCAAAAGCCTTTTAATTTTTGGTTGTGCAACTTGTCACCCAGAGCTCGCTTTAAGGCTTCATTTTACCGGTTGGGTTATTTTATACCGTATATCGGTTTATTTTGTTTGTTTTCTTATAGTTATTGACGTGATCCATGATGGCACCGATGCTAATGATTTCACCAGTCTCAGCCAGCCTGCTTTTACTTTGACATTCACTGGTAATACGGCATCATGTCAAGATATTTCTCTTGACATTAAAATTGACGGTGTAAATGAATGTTCGGAGTATTTTGAACTTAGAATTCTAAGTGCAGACCCAGATGGAATTCTTGACGATCCTGATCGCACAACAGTTAGAATCTTAGCGAGTACTAATGGTGACAGTGACTCCATGAGTTGCGAGAGCGATGAAATATATGGCTCCATCGACGACGGATCGTCGGATCCCCTTGGCTCAGACGGAGACACAGGTATAATTTGTTAAAGTGCGCGCGAAATTTTTGACTTTCCCCCATCTAACACGGCGCTGGAGGGGGGCAGTACATGAGCCCATGTGGGGTGCAAGGGGCAGCTCCCCCGGAAGCTCCTTAAAGGAATCTTATTTCAAAAATTATAGTTTATTATTCTTTATAGATTTCTACCGTCTTTAAACGAAAGACTAATTTACCCAACCCATCATTTTTCCTGGGAATTTTCTCATATACTAACCAAATTTTCATTTCCCCCGACTGAAAATTTCCCTTCACTGAAAAAGTGTTGGTCCATTGCGTGCGTCACTGAACCATTAAACCTTGTTTGAATAAGGGCTCATACTGCTATTTGAGCCACTCCATGTCAACTCCAGGGATGTGCACCACAGCACCTCTTCAATCTTTTTTCCTTTTCTGTGTGGTGGTAGATATTGATGAGAAAGTAAAATCCTGAAAATTTTAGCTTTATACTCCATTTCGTTTTCCCGTGGCAGCAATTTGAAATTTAGGGGGGGGGGGGCAGGGAAAAAATGTGTCGCAACGCGAAAGACGATGTTTGGAAGTTCATAAATGCTTAAAGAGAACCCCGTAACCAAAGGTGTAGTAATGATTCTGAGAAAATGTACATTTTCGTAAAAATACACAATTTGCACATTATGCAAATTAGGTTCTGCATAAAAAACAAATAATCTTTAGATGCACAATCTACATTAATTTTAATATTTATCTGCTGCATTGATATATTTCAAATGTATACAACCTTGACTTTACAAAATTCTTCACCAAGCAATTTCAGTAATTTCAAAATATCGCTGGGCGAGGAACAATGAGAAACATAAGAAATTGATTTTTTTTGTTTCAGATTGTTTCAGATCGGCATTTGCGTCAGCGATCAGCAAAAAATTGACGATAACATTTGAACCAAATAATGCGATTTCGATGGGATAAGAGTACATTAAAGGAGTACAATCCTAAAGAAATATCAAATCAGTTCAATGACTTTTTCGTAAACGTAGGCCCTAAGCTTGCATCAAATATCCAAAACACAGGAAAGCAATATTTCGCTTATCTCAATGAAAACAAGACCAGTAATATGTATATGAAGCCTATTGTTGAATCCGATATTGTAAAAATAATTGATAAATTCGACATAAACAAAGGTGGAGGCCATGACAATATTGGCAATCTAATCATTAAAAAAGTGTGTAATGAAATTGTCAAACCTCTTAATATGATATTTAATTTGTCTATATCTACTGGGATTGTTCCTGATAAATTAAAAATAGCAAAAGTCATACCATTATACAAAAAAGATGATGCCGAGGCATTCTCAAACTATCGTCCAGTTTCTCTCCTACCGTGTTTTTCAAAAATTCTTGAAAGGTTGGTTTTTAACAGATGTACGGATTACATTGACAATAAGCAAATCCTTAACCCCAAACAATTTGGCTTTCGGTCAAAACATTCCACCTTTATGGCTATAGAGCAAATGGTAGACAAAGTTACTGCAGCAGTTGAAAGAAACGAAACAACTATTGGAATATTTCTGGACTTATCAAAAGCCTTTGATACAATCGATCATAACATACTCTTACATAAATTAGAACACTATGGCTTTCGTGGTATTGTGTTAGAATGGTTCAGAAATTATCTAAGTAACAGAAAACAATATGTTTATTATAATTTTATGAATCAGAATCACACGATATTATATGTGGTGTTCCACAAGGATCAATCCTGGGGCCACTTCTATTTATACTCTATGTTAATGATATAACTAATGCATCTAAAGTACTGAATTCGTCCTTTTGCAGACGATACCACCATTTTATACTCCCATAAAAACGTAGAACGCCAGACAAACCTTGTTAATGAAGAGTTAAAGGAAGTAAGCAATTGGTTTAAAGCTAATAAATTGTCAATTAATGCTACCAAAACAAATTGCATGATACTTGGCACACCCAAAATGACATCGATGAATCAAGACCTGCAAATCACACTAGATCACACGGCTTTAGAAAGAGTGCATCAAACTAAATTCCTTGGTGTACTAATAGACGAATGTCTCACTTGGAAATGTCACATAGATTGCGTATCTAGAACAATTTCAAGAAATGTCGGTGTCATGAATAAATTGAAACATTTTGTTCCAAGTCGTATTTTATTTACACTTTATTGTACGTTAATATTGCCTTATTTGAATTATGGAGTACTTTTATGGGGAAATACATGTAAAACTTACTTAAATAAAATTGTAAAAATTCAAAAATCGGCTATTAGAACTGTGGCAAACGTTCACTATAGAGACCACACAGTGCCATTGTTTGCTAATTATAACATATTAAAAGTTGAAGATATGTACACACTGGAATTAGGTACATGCATGTACAGGCACTCTATAAATGAGCTGCCCTGTTCATTTGATAATTATTTTACCAAACGTTCTGACATACATAACTACAAGACACGATATGTAAATGACCTAAATCTAACCAAAAATAAGAAAGTCTTTTCTGATCATGCTATACGTACAAGAGGTCCCATTCTTTGGAATTCTTTAGATAAAAATATGAAAGCTTCAAAATCTGTTAAACATTTCCGTAATCAATTCAAAACAAAACTGATCTCTAAATATAATTAATCTTTTCGTGAGCACCCCCTCTCCCCTTCCCTTGTCTTTTGGTTATGTTATGTAATGTTGATTTATTTTGTTAATCTCATTTGATTTCAGGGAAAGGCTAACTTTCAGACCTTTTTGGTCTTCCAGCCTTTTCCTCCATATGTATCGTGTTTTTATATATTTTTTTGTAATGTCTTTGATTTTTATGGAAATAAAATATGAATGAATGAATGAATGAATGAACATTAAAGGGCATAAAATATCCTTCAAATTCAAGCAAAAATCCCATTTTGGTCACATTAATCCCACTTTGCACTTTTTTTTTATACAATGAGTTGGAACAAAGTCATTACATTTCAGATTCATTGTTATTTTTCCCCGTTGATTTTACAGATGAAACCACCACTGCGCATCCTACTACTACCGTTACTACCGTAGTTCCAACAACTACAGCAGCTCCAACAACAATAGTACCAACAACAACAGGCGTTCCAACAACAACAGGAGTTCCAACTACAATAGTACCGACAACAACAGCAGTTCCAACAACAACGGCAGTTCCATCATCAACAGGAGTACCAACAACAATTGCACCAACAACAACAAGCGTTCCAACAACAACAAGAGTTCCAACTACAATAGTACCGACAACATCAGCAGTTCCAACAACAACGGGAGTTCCAACATCAACAGGAGTTCCAACAACAATAGCAGTACCAACAGCAACTGAACCAACAACAACAGCAGTTACAACAGCAACACCAACAACAGGCACAACAATAGCAGGTCTAAAGACAACAACAATTCCAACTACTCAAAACTCTGTTGGTACGTACATGGAATACCCTCTTTGTTATCCCTTAACATTGGAGTGTCACTTTCAACAGGTGGATGTTAAATGCAACATAAAAGAGAGAAACATGGTTTCTTGCCGATAAACTTAGATTGTCAAAGATAAACAGGCTTTTCGACCGAAAAACCGCGTTTATTGTTCAATTTGTCACCAAATGGCCCCTCTTATAACAGACTTGCACCCCAGGACTTGTAATGAATGACTTCCGTTTAAAACAAAAACCAGTCGCTATTATAGCACCTAGTTTATAGTCTTGTAGGCATAGATACATCACTGTTTTATGCAGTGTCCCCCGGAGCGAAGCTGTACCATGTGTGTTACTCGTTTGAAATAATCACCAGTGTAAGGAACTTGTACGCATTCTCACAGATTTCTTTTGCTGGGTTCTAATTATTCGCCTGTGAATGTGGTCCTGGATGCTGTTCCGTGTCAATGCATTTTATTGTTTTGTCAGTTGGACAACTCCTTGTTTAGAGTAGAGTATTGAAGTAATCTTGTGTGGAATTTTTGTTCATTTTTATGGACAGGATTTTAAGATAATGACCTTGTGAAAAATTGTAAGTTTCTTTTTGAGGCCAGTTTACTTATCATCATCATCATCATCATCATCATCATGACCATAACATTTAGAGATACATTTATAATAGTCGTAACATGTCTCCTCGACTGGTCTAAGTAAAGTAACTTTCAAATTATTTTTACCAAAATATATAAAATGTTATCTGTTGGACATTATGGAAGCAGTTGACAGATTATAATAGTACTGCAGTATATTTGTCAAAAGTTGAATTTCGGCGTAATTACACTTTTCATGTTAATTATAATTTTACTTTTCTGTTTCTTGCATTAACAGATCCCTCTGAAGCTGGTATGTATAGGACTAAGGTCCAATCTCGTAGGTATGGTATGGCTTGATAGCGCAGAGCAGCGAAATGAAAGCGGCGCAAATTATTATGCTTTTTAGATTTTGTTTCATAGGCATGCGGCAAGTTTGAGCGAGCAAGCGAAAATCGGCGCGATTTTGTCGTTTCTTTTTCAGCTTTAGGTAGAAAGAAGATCAGATGGCTGCGATATGAGTGGGAACTACCTTGGTTCAGACGGGGAGGATTGGAAGGTCGGGAAGGATGAGAGGATTGGAAGTCGGGAAGGATAGGAAGATTGGAAGTCATGGAGAATTCGAAGATGGGAAGTGAGGAAGGATTAGAAGATTGGAAGACAGCAAGGAATGGAAAATTCATCAACTTAAGAAGCGGTAAGCTCTCCATATCAGGAATACATTATCATGTATTTACTAGTGCTCTGTAATAAATTTATAATAGTGCAACCTTACTCCGTCCAGGCTACAGCGTTAACCCGCCAGCACTCTCAGTAATAAACACATCAAAAGAAATAAGTCCCCCTCTGAACATGTCGTTATAACATTGTAAGGTTTCATTTTGTACCAATTAAACTAACTTTGAAATAATTATATGACCGCTTACTAAGTGCTGTGTGACAATGAGAGATTTCCATGACTTCAGGATTGAATGAGCCTAAATTGGCAAAAACTGCCCTTTTCAAAAGTCACAAAGTAGGCCTATGTTTGTCACAAAGATGATTCATTGCTTGTTACTAATGGAAAACCCATGTGGTTGAGTGCAGTTTAAAATCCTCACCAAGTGAACATTTACTGTAATGTGTATCGATTCTTGATCATTCAGCCATGCAAATCCCCTTGGTGCAGAGTTCAGCACAGTGAGTTGTAAGATGGCCAGTTCCATTCCTTGTCCCAGTATGCCTTGCAGTTAACAAGTATAGGCCTACTTTGTGACTTTTGGAAAGGGCAGTTTTTGTCTTCAATTTTGGTTCATTCAGCCGTAAAGTCATGAACATCTTTCATTTTCATAAAACACTTAGTAAACAATCATATAATTATTTCTAAGTAAGTTTTATTGGTACAAAGTTTTACTTTACGATGTTATGACGAAATTTTCAGAGAGGGACTTATTTCTTTTGATGTGTTTATAT
>NW_027305934.1:0-17712 GCF_039555335.1 Amphiura filiformis | reverse complement strand
AATGGTAAATCAAGCCAACACATAATATTATATTTGGGTAATCGCCTTTCATTTTCCTAACCCCAAATCGCGTGTATCCCTTTAAATTGGATTTCTTGTACGGAGAAATGAACCCGTATGTATGGTCGCTCTGCGCATGTTCGGTTCAATTAATGATCGCCGCGCTGCGCAATTTTCAGTCAATTAATTATCTCCGTCAGCCAATTAGCGCGCCGTACGTATTCAATCAATTATCTCCGTATCCAATCAGAGCGCACGACGGTCGGGGCGTTGTCAGGCTTCCCTCGTGGTATCTTTCTTTTACTCATCGGATTCGATTTATAGGCAAGTTTTTGAGATTCGCTGTTGAAAATTCAGATATTTCACATAAATCGCGGTTTGGATGAATTTAAGTGATATTAGACTGTCAGGAATATGTTATAGATCCTTCAGATGAGTTATTTTGGATGTGGTCTAGTTGCAAAATGTGTAATTTGATGAATATTTTTTTGTTTGGATTTTGTCAGAATTGCTTGTTGCAGTTCGCTCATGGCCCTGTGTGTGAGGTTTTCGTCTTCCATTTTTCTCTTTAAAGTCATCCTGTGCACGTAATATTGTCAAATTTTTGGGCTCATACGGATCAGCAAATATTCCTGACCAGTTGATATCATTGTTGCATTTGGGGCGCTCGGACTGGCCAAGGGGAAGGTGTTTTTAAAGATTTTGGCGATATGAAAAATTATGAAAATAGTCGCCATGTTTTGAGTCAAAACCACAACGCGCTGAGTGCATGAGTGCGCGTATGCATGTACCATCTAATTAACCTGGGGATGTTTATTTTATATTATTGGAGCGTGATGGCACAAATGTTAATGTTGACATTTAATTGCTGAGATTATTTTCTTCGGGTGATCCTTCCCTTTCGCCATCTTATTAATTGCAATGCGCTGTATTTATTTATGTCATGTCGCCTTGCTCAAGTTTTTCTCAGATATTTATGTAAACTTTTTGAGATTATATACAGGCAGTTGGTCATGTTCGAACGTCCTGCATCTTGAATCTTTTAAATAAATACATGCATGTCATATGTAAACAAAGAATATTGACGTTCTCTAAAACATGTAAAACCAATATAAATTTAGGATTATTATTATCGGTCACACCCATACCAGATATTCTAATTGTCATGAAGCCACTTTTATTTTATTGCTGCTTTGGAGAAAGATACTTAAAATGTCATGTGATTTTATTTATGCATTGGTAAAAGTATACTGAGATTGTCATGTACAGGGCCTATGATCCTATTTAGGCCTATGCGTTGTGTGAAAAAGTATATTTAATTATTTATATATATTTATGTGAATATTAAGCGTTCACGGAAAGATGTGGTAAGTGATGGGCAATATTTAGCATTTGTATTATTTTATATTATTGATTCCAACAGGTTTCTGTGCATGTATTTTGGTTTCAGTAGTTATCATAGGCCTACAGGCCTATGTGAGATCTCTGCCTTAAAGACATACCAGAGGATTGCAGAGTAAAGGGGTAATATCGCGTGGGGCGATCTTATGCCTTTAAGACATACCAGAGGATTGCAGAGTAAAGGGGCAATATCGCGTGGGGCGATCTTATGCCTTAAAGACATACCAGAGGATTGCAGAGTAAAGGGGTGATATCGCGTGGGGCGATCTTATGCCTTTAAGACATACCAGAGGATTGCGGAGTAAGGGGTAACATCGCGTGGGGCGATCTTATGCCTTAAGGACATACCAAAGGATTGCGGAGTAAGGAGTAATATCGCGTGGGGCGATCTTATACCTTAAAGACATACCAGAGGATTGCAGAGTAAAGGGGTAATATCGCGTGGGGCGATCTTATGCCTTTAAGACATACCAGAGGATTGCGGAGTAAGGGGTAATATCGCGTGGGGCGATCTTATACCTTAAAGACATACCAGA
Source organism: Amphiura filiformis (assembly GCF_039555335.1). Taxonomy (NCBI): domain Eukaryota; kingdom Metazoa; phylum Echinodermata; class Ophiuroidea; order Amphilepidida; family Amphiuridae; genus Amphiura; species Amphiura filiformis. The sequence goes on along the minus strand of NW_027305934.1, from coordinate 15,775 downwards.
GGATTGCAGAGTAAAGGGATAATATCGCGTGGGGCGATCTTATGCCTTAAAGACATACCAGAGGATTGCAGAGTAAAGGGGTGATATCGCGTGGGGCGATCTTATGCCTTTAAGACATACCAGAGGATTGCAGAGTAAAGGGGTAATATCGCATGGGGCGATCTTATGCCTTAAAGACATACCAGAGGATTGCAGAGTAAAGGGGTAATATCGCGTGGGGCGATCTTATGCCTTTAAGAATACCAGAGGATTGCGGAGTAAGGGGTAATATCGCGTGGGGCGATCTTATGCCTTAAGGACATACCAAAGGATTGCAGAGTAAAGGGGTAATATCGCGTGGGGCGATCTTATGCCTTAAAGACATACCAGAGGATTGCGGAGTAAGGGGTAATATCGCGTGGGGCGATCTTATACCTTAAAGACATACCAGAGGATTGCAGAGTAAAGGGGTAATATCGCGTGGGGCGATCTTATGCCTTAAAGACATACCAGAGGATTGCAGAGTAAAGGGGTAATATCGCGTGGGGCGATCTTATGCCTTTAAGACATACCAGAGGATTGCGGAGTAAGGGGTAATATCGCGTGGGGCGATCTTATGCCTTAAGGACATACCAGAGGATTGCGGAGTAAGGGGTAATATCGCGTGGGGCGATCTTATGCCTTTAAGACATACCAGAGGATTGCAGAGTAAAGGGGTAATATCGCGTGGGGCGATCTTATGCCTTAAAGACATACCAGAGGATTGCGGAGTAAGGGTAATATCGCGTGGGGCGATCTTATACCTTAAAGACATACCAGAGGATTGCAGAGTAAAGGGGTAATATCGCGTGGGGCGATCTTATGCCTTAAGGACATACCAGAGGATTGCGGAGTAAGGGGTAATATCGCGTGGGGCGATCTTATGCCTTTAAGACATACCAGAGGATTACAGAGTAAATGGGTAATATCGCGTGGGGCGATCTTATGCCTTAAAGATATACCAGAGGATTGCAGAGTAAAGGGGTAATATCGCGTGGGGCGATCTTATGCCTTTAAGACATACCAGAGGATTACAGAGTAAAGGGGTAATATCGCGTGGGGCGATCTTATGCCTTAAAGATATACCAGAGAATTGGGGAGTAAAGGGGAAAAATCGCGTGGGGCGATCTTGTGCCTTATAGACATACCAAAGGATTGCGGAGTAAAGGGGTAATATCGCGTGGGGCGATCTTATGCCTTAAAGACATACCAGAGGATTGCAGAGTAAAGGGGTAATATCGCGTGGGGCGATCTTATGCCTTTAAGACATACCAGAGGATTGCGGCGTAAGGGGTAATATCGCGTGGGGCGATCTTATGCCTTAAGGACATACCAGAGGATTGCGGAGTAAGGGGTAATATCGCGTGGGGCGATCTTATGCCTTTAAGACATACCAGAGGATTGCGGAGTAAGGGGTAATATCGCGTGGGGCGATCTTATGCCTTAAAGACGTACCAAAGGATTGCGGAGTAAGGGGTAACATCGTGTGGGACGGTGTTATGCCTAAGAGTTATATATATATATCTTATGAGTAAGGGAGGAGGTTATTTTGGTGAGTTATATATTTTATGAGTAAGGGAGGAGGTTATTTTGGTGAGTTATATATTTTATGAGTAAGGGAGGAGGTTATTTTGGTGAGTATATATTTTATGAGTAAGGGAGGAGGTTATTTTGGTGAGTTGTATATTTTATGATTGAGGGAGGAGGCTATTTTGGTGAGTTATATATTTTATGATTGAAGGAGGAGGTTATTTTGGTGAGTTATATTTTTATAGTTGAGGGAGGAGATAAATTAACGAGCCAAATTAACTATAGTGGAGGAGACGAGTTTTATTTTATAGTAGAGGGAGGTGAGGATATTTTATATAGTAGAGTTGGATACACAAAATTTACCCCTTTTATTTTCTTAAATTATAATTTAGAGCGGAGTTTATTTTTGTGAGTGCAGTAAGATGAGATAATTTTTTTTTTACATGGTACATATTTTATTATGTTATGTGATGATAGGCACAGTCTGTTGGAATCATATTGTTTTATTATTATCGAAAATCTGGTCAGCACTAGGGGAGCCATGCTGACCAGATTTTCATTTGGAAAAAGGTAGTTGTGTTTTATAGGATTTTCGATAGAGATTATGATGATACCTTACTAATACATGCTTGCATGTGTTCGTAAGTGTCGTCACTATTAGCATGCGCTGAGCGGAGCCATGCTGCCCAAATTTTCATTTTGTGCTAATTAACTTGGGTCTTTTTCGTACGTTTGATATGGTAATCATATGTAACACTTTTTAACGTGCTTTAAACTTTCTTTTACTCATCGGATTCGATTTATAGGTGAGGGAGGGTGCTAGCTGAGTAGTATGACCGAAGCCATTGTAGGAGTGGGATGCATTGTATAGGGGTGTGACTGAATCCTGTATGTTGTAGTCTGGAGTTACGTTACGTAAATAAAATATTGTTGAAGATAATGAAGACAAATACTACGTGATATTATTTTGATGCACTTCTGCTTGTAAAAGATATCGAAGGTGGGGTTCCGCCCCCACGACTTGCCCTAGTCTCATGCAAAACTTTTCGTGTTCCTATTAAGGGACTGGTGTCAACCCGGCCACCTGACTTTCATAATCAAATTACAGTCTGACCAGGTCTTATGATTATATACACATCGAGACAGTTCAACTAAAACAAAGGTTCGTCTTGTTCTTCGGCAATCGGCCGTCCCGCCACATTACGGATGTCACAAACCCCTCACGGAAGTATCCTGCGCCTTCTCGAGCCACTTCCGGTCCTGCCCGGACTCGAACCCATAATATCGGGATTAAAAGGTGAGCGCGCTAGCGTATAGACCAAAAGAGGACTTTCCCGTCAGGTCTATAACACTAACGCACATATATACCTCCGTGACAATGCCCCCTCCTCGTAAGGCGCGTCCTAGCTGCTTACTTCCTCTAACTGGTCGTCATTGATACAAGGAATACTCGGCCAGCCATTATATGAACGCCTAACCCTTTCCGATGGATGGATCCTCCTGGTGTTAAGAAACACCAGGGACCACCGCTGCCACCATTTATGTCACAAAGCCCTCACGGAAGTATCCTGCGCCTTCTCGAGCCACTTCCGGTCCTGCCGGGACTCGAACACACGACCCTGGGATTAAGAGGCGAGCGCGCTAGCGTATAGACCAAAAGAGGACTTCCCCGTCAGGTCTATAACACTAACGCACTTATACCTCCGTGACACATACTTGACAGTTAGGGACCGTTCACGAACACTTTTATGTACCAGATTGGATGTGGGAAAACTTTGGGAGGAGCTTTTGAAGAAATGGCTCTTAATGTGGTACGTACTAAGAAAGTTTGAATGATCCTCTGGGGCCAAGTGTTATAAACTTACTGTACACAAATAAACAGCGTGGGTTCATTGGACAACCAAGAATCCGCGCAGTTGTTTTTTTACCGTAAGTTTATAACATTTGGGGATATATAACAGTGGGGGACATTCAAACATTCTGAGTACTTACGACCTTTAAGAGCCATATTTTAAGCTCCTTCCATTTTCAAAAAATTGGTACATTGTAAGTGCATTTCAGCTCTGACGGTGAAGAAATATTCCATACTAAATGTTAAGTCTATACCTAGAAGATGATCACCCTATTCCGTTACGTCACCCTTCTACGATAATTTTTTATTTTTTGAAATTTTAAGGACAAGTGCAAAATATGGTTATTAATAAAAACATTATTTATTCGCAAATGTTTGCATAAGAACAAATGCTAATGAGACAAATTAAAAGGAATAGTCAGAAATGATTAGGGTGATTACTTAACTGATGCATGCTTGAACCACATTACATCACATCACATCACATCACATCACATCACATCACATCACATCACATCACATCACATCACATCACATCACATCACATTACATTACATTACATTAACCAACACTTATAAAGCGCCTTTACCGCTGGATTCAAAGTGCAATCAAAATAAAAACAAAGAAGCAAAAACAAGAGAAACTAAACATAGGAAATCTGAAACAGATGAGTTTTGAGAGCAGATTTGAAGGTTTTAACTGTTTGAGAATTACGAATGTGATTTGGGAGATTATTTCAAGCTTTAGGGCCAGCCAGATTTAACAGAAGATCGCAGACGGGAGATGATGAGAGAATATTATGTACTTACTAACATGTACTTACCACAAAAGCAAGTGACTTCATCTAGTTCCAAATCAGAACAGCTTCCATTCGCTGACCCATCAATTGACACATCCATACGATAGGGTTCATATACCGAACCGACCAGTCGCAAAGTCCCAATAAAAACAGTTGTGGAATTCAACCCAATCTTATTTTGTACATTATTGGCAAGGTCCTCGCAATCGAAAGAAAAATAGTGACAGTCGTCTACAAAGCCATTGTCATTAGTGCAAAATCTGCGCCATATATCTCTATCGTTTATTTGTGCTTCCACATAGTAATATAAAGTCGGGGTGCTATCATAGCTGTATGATGGGCGCAAAATCACATTTTGTATCCCGTTCACGTCACTCCATCTTGTTTCTGTTGCAAATACAGCAGTTGTGTGCGATGAGTGATTTAGTAAAGTGAAAAGTATTCTCGGGGTCATTTTGGAGTACACATATTTAATTTACAAAAGTTTTAAACCTTTATACGAGGGTCGGTCAGTATGTATTAAATGAAAGTTGACATGTGACCTCATTATTTTCATGGCTTTTTCTATTATCACATAAACACTGCAACTTATTTCTTTCAAATAACACATGTACAAATGGTCTACAGTCTCTGGCTGAAAAATGAGGCGTTTGATGATGGGAAACATATTATAAGAGGCTGAAATGAGGTATTGTTATATATCATTATAGACTTTATCAGGAATTAAACTATGGAGAGTGCTACGTTTCAGCTCATAAAACCACTGCCACCTTTGTTGAGCTGGAAAGGGTGTAATTTATATATAGTGTATTGTCAAATATGACGAAAACAAGGTTTTTCTTTTTATAAACATTTTGATATTTCCAACAAAAACGTAAATGTTTAATTTTTTTCAAACTATGTTGTCTAGATTATAAAAAAAATAAAGCGCAGTGATGTATAGTGCGCTACGCACAGGCACGACGCCTAGACGTTGATCCACAAGCCTCAGCACACTTTACATGTTGTCGCTGACCACTACAGCCCCCACATCATTTCATAAACCATTTATCTACAATTCAGGGACTTTGCTGCTTCAAGAGCTCACACCCTAGACATTCCACAAATAACCATCGCAACCAGGATTAGCTCCCCAAGTTTCGTACGGGTTACAACGAGACAATTATGGCAGTAAGTTCCTTGTCCAGGGGAATTTCAAGCTAACTCAATTTGTCCACAAGAGCGTACTAAGCACCGCCAGTGTTCGAACCCGCAACCTCTTGCACCATAGTCGAACGCCTTATCGATTGAGCTAACTTGACTGCTTGATTAAAACAGGAGTTCCTCTAGAAAATATTTAAAACCGTGATTTCAATAAAACACAATTGTCACATTTACAACAACAACAACAACAACAACAACAACAAACACCTGTTTGTTCACCTTGGTGGACATTTTAAAAATGAATTTAGAAGAGCAGCAACGGCACCACTTGCATTACATTCCAGATGTTAAATCTACATCATGCAAACTTTGAGGAAAATTGAACAAGTCCGTTTTATTTTAGGGCCATAGCCCTATGGAGGGAGTGCACGTTGAGGGCGCTATAACCCCCCTTTAGGAACAAAAATGAGATATTTAAAACAACAGACCCGTGCGAATTTTCTAAAATTTTCAGAGTATGTAGTATCAACATGTAGAAATATAATCAAGTAGTTGCCCTACCTGCTCTTCTCCGAAAAAATAAAAATTCCTATACCTCAATGATAATGAAACCATAGCGTTTACAACAAAAAAATGAATTACAAAGTTCTTAAAATAGAAAAGTCTTAAGATTTCCCTTAAAAATTTCTGTAGATCCAGCAGTCCGAAGTTGTCTCGGCAAAGAGGTCCAGGCATTTGCCGCGACCACTTTGAAACTTCGATCACCAAAAGTGACCAATTCAGACATTGGTGTCACAAGCCGATTTGTGTCCATGGCTGATCGAAGGGGCCGGGATTAAACATAAACAGTGAATTGTTCAGCGATGTACTTAGGAGCTAAGTTGTTAAAAGCCTTTTACACATTCACGTGATCCAGTATTGCTTGATAAGTATCGTCTATCTTGTATAATGTATGCTGACGATCTTGTCATTCTTTCTGAAAGTGCTCAAGGTCTCCAACAAGCACTTGATAATCTAAATAATTATTGTTTAAAATGGAAGCTTTCTGTAAATATTAACAAGTCTAATGTCATGATTTTTAATAAAAAAGGTCATCTCATTCGGAACTTCACATTTACTTATGGCAATACTGATCTTAAAATAACTAATGAATACTGCTACTTGGGTGTTATTTTCACACCATCAGGTTCATTTCTAAATGCTATGGTTAAGCTGAAAGATAAAGCTTTAAAAGCTTATTTTAAAGTTCGTGAAAACCTTTATAGCAACTCTTATAAATGCAGCTCTACATTATTCCGTACTCTCATTCAACCAATCTTAAGTTACGGCAGTGAAATATGGGCGCCTTATTTATGTAAAAACATTAATGATACTAATTTTGTAAATATTTGTGATAAGCCTCCTGGCGAAAATGTACATATAAAATTTTGTAAAACAGTACTGGGTGTTCATAAGAAAGCTACAAATAATGCTGTACGTGGCGAATTGGGAAGTTACCCCATTCTCATTTCTATGATTGCTTTAGCTATAAAATATTGGTGGAAACTTAATTTAAACTGCATGTTAGGTTCAACCTCTCTTGTAACAAAGGCTCTGATTGATAACAGGAAACTAAACACCTTTTCTTGGTCCACCGGTATTATGAATGTTTTGAAACTGATTGATAAATATGACATATGGAATAGACCTTCCATGATTAATAAGGCTAATTTTAACACATTAATTGTAGATAATCTAAAAACTGTTTATAATAATTCATGGTTAAATGTTGTAAAAAACCATCAGACTAAACTTCGAACATATTGTCAATTCAAACGTTCATTTTCATTAGAAAATTATGTTACATTATTAAAACGTAGGCATAGATCTACGTTTTGTAAACTAAGAATTAGTTGCCATAAATTAAGGATTGAAATGGATAGATATGTTTCACCTAAATTGCCTCCAGAACGGAGAATTTGTAAATATTGTAATCTCAATGAAATTGAGGACGAATTTCATTTCATTATGAAATGTTCCTTATATAACGATATCCGTAATAGATTTATGACGTTAATAGATGATATTTTTGTTACCAACAATTCAACTGAAAATGATAAGTTTCTTCTTATCATGGGTGCCAATGATATTGACACCACTAATGCAGTTGCTAATTTCATTTATACTGCATTTGAAAAACGGGATTTAAATAATAGGCCTATGCCTAGTTAATTTATATTATATTCTTTATAGTTGTAAACTGTAATCGTTCTTGTACTTTATTTGTATTATATATATCGTATCGTATTATTATATATGTTTTGACCATATCTTGTTGTAAGATGAATGTCAATAAAATCTGAATCTGAATCATACAAAAGGACTTTGAACAGAATTCTCTGCTCAATAGGCAGCCAGTGCAGTTTATGAAGAAGGGGTTTAGCTTCGACTCGACGTCCAACAGCAAACACAAGACGTGCCGCATTATTTTGCAGTATTTTTTTGCAGTCGCTGTATTAACGATCCTTATCCCTGGCAGATAGTAAAGTGAAAACAGCATTACAATAGTCCAGCCTGGAAATAACTAGAGCACGAACTGCATGGTGACATGTTTCTTTGTCAATGAATCTACGTATGTGCAAGAGATTTTTGATGTGGAACAGGATTGTCTTGCGGTGATTGTTGACGTGAGCCGCGAGGGATAAGTTTACGTCAAGAAAACAGCCAAGATTCCGGATGACAGGGGACAGCATGATACTTGAGCCACCAATGACAAGTTCGGTGTTTTTAGTATCAACGAGTTTTGAAAAATGAAAAACTCAGTTTTTGAGTCATTGAGTTTAAGGTAATTTGCTGAAAGCCATCTCCTGATTTCTGCGATACAGTTTGTTATATTGAGTAAGATTTGATCTTTCCCTAGAGAAGTCCTTTTGAGAGGGCTGAGCTTTCGGAACTCTAGCGAGTGCCATCTTCAGAGCAACTAAATAAACATGATGATGCGCCTTATATACACTAGGGGGAACTGTCAATGGGACATGTCAAAGTGATTGACATAAAATTGTTATATTGATCAATGAGAGTATTTTCCATATCTCTAGGAATGCGAGGATCAAAAGATGCGTAAATCTGGCAGTCATCAGCATAGATGTGATATCTTAATTGGTACGAGCGCACAATTTTCCCAATGGGGTTGGAATAACAAGTAAACAAAGGAGGGCCAAGCATTGACCCTTGTGGCACACCATAACTGAAAGTGACAGGTTCTGATAACGTGCCAGATATACACACCTTCGAAGCCCAACCTTTAAGATAAGACTCAAACCATGCTTTGGCAGTACCAGTGATTCCATAGCTCTTTTCAAGACGGTCCAATAGTATTTTGGACCGTCTATTATACAAAAAGTAGTGGTATATACAAAAAATAGTGGTACATATACCCAGTAGGGTAGAGATAGAGAGGTTTGAATGAGAAATTCATATTTTTTTCGTTCACTTGAGGTTGAGATCAACCACAAAAAAAGTTAAATTTCTATTTTCATGGCATTTTGTAATATTTTAAGCCTTATTTACTTAAAATGTACAATTTTCATACATTTCCAGCATGAAGAATTTTTCCTTGAAAGGTCAAAATTTTCAATTGATGATCGGAGTTTCATCCGAGCCACACTTTAAGTACATATCATTAGATAAAATTTGTGGACTAAGTAACTGTAACTTTTTTTGGTGGCGCCCTATTTGATTGGCTGCACGTCTTCCGGATTTGTTCCGGATTTGCATGACATTTTACTCTTTTCAACCAGTTTTTCGTCTGTCTACTCGTCTGTTTTAACTGTAGCCGTGTTGCACATATAATGGTTCTCTTTGTGAGTAATGTACAATTGGTATGATAACAATATACTCGTGAAATAAACTATAAACGTTCCTGCAGTACTTGTTACTATCGTAGCTCAGTAGTCGAATTCAACAACCTCACTGCTGTTTTCATTGTACGCCACACAAATTGTTTCGCATCAAGTAATGTCAGCCTGGTGTATATCACCACTAACAACGCTATACGCACTCCATATTAAGGAATGTCAGCCTTGTGTATTTGCTAGCGATAGATAGGCCTGCTGACTTTGCTTACAATTTCCAACTTTGAACATGAACCGAATAAGGTATACTGCTGTACAACTCAAGAGTTTAATCACAACTTGCTGTAAACCATCTCCTGATCTCCAATGTGAACTTGATGAGATTCGCAAATACTGTGTTAAAACTAAACGGGGTTGTCGGGCAGGAGTTAATCGTCAAAGAAAAATTCCGGTGATTTGGCCTTCGACACGCCACCAGCAGCATTCTCCTGACACTGATAAGGTCAATCATAACAATTTAATTCAAATATCGCTGACAAGTCCAGCACTTACTGAACCTGGTCCCCAAGTCGTGGTTAATGATGTTGTGATCAATCCCGATCAAAATGATGGTATTGGTTTTGAGAACCGAGTGCCATCCCCAGTACAGAAATATAAATTTCGCTCAGTCTACTTGTGTAATCCAAGATCTCTTAACAACAAGTTTGACGAATTTCGTGCTACAATCACTGGTCTAAATTATGACCTTGCTGCCGTCACAGAGACCTGGTTCTCACCTGACCGGTCTCTTGATTATTTCAGTATTGAGGGATTCTCCCTGTTCTCACACCCACGTAGTGATAGCTATGGTGGTATTGCTTTATATGTTAATGAACAACTTGAGGCCAAAGTTATGAAAGTTGATAATCCTAACTCCTTAGAGGTCATGTGGCTTCAGGTACAACCCACTAGACTTCCTAGATCTGTCTCCACATTGATATATTGTGTTGTTTACTTTCCTGATGAAACCCAAGCAGGTGTAATGCTTCAACATTTGCAAATCAACCTAGATAAAGTCCGATTGGAACATCCTGACGCAGGTATCACAATTCTTGGTGACCTCAACCGTCTCAAAGTATCTCAATTCTGTAACAACAATAAACTTGTGCAGATAGTGGATTTCCCGACAAGAGGTACAGCAACCCTTGACAAAATCATCACCAATCTGCCTGACTTTTACCACAAACCACAACCTTCCTCTCCTTTGGGGAAGAGTGACCACTCAGGTGTCTCCTGGATTCCTTTACAGCCAGTCTCGCGCACAAACATTACCACCAAGCGTGTTATTCGCCCATTCAAAGACTCTAATATTCGAGACTTCGGTGGTTGGATCACCAACCATGACTGGTATGAAGTTCACGAGGCTGTGGGTACACAGGATAAGTGTGACGCCTTTTATAGAACACTCAACACCAAGATGGAGGATCACTTTCCAGAAAAAACTGTCAAACTTCACCAGGAAGACAAGCCGTGGATGACTACTGAAGTAAAAAGACTTATTAAAAAGAGACAATCTGCTTTCCAACATGGCAGAACACCACTTTGGAAGCAACTCCGAAATAAGGTTAAAAGAGCTATCAGCGCGGCTAAGCATTCCTTCTACCATGAAAGGATTCACAAACTCAAAAAGTCAAACCCATCTGCTTGGTATAAGCAAATACGTGTTATGACAACGGGCAATAAAGGTCAACCGCGAATTCAGCCCCCTGTTGGCGTTGATCCCAACGCAGACAAAGATGTCGCAGATAGTATTAACAATCACTTTGTTTCCATCAGTGAAGACCTTTGCCCTCTGGAGATGTGTGATTTGCCTAGTTTTAGACCAACTATGGTCAATCCCCCAGTAGTTCCAGTGTGGAATGTGTATAACAAACTCAAACAGATAAGCTCTAAAAAAGCGAGTGGTCCGGATGGTATTCCAGCTAAACTTATCAGCGAATTCGCGTACGAATTGAGCTCTCCACTTACTGAAATCTTGAATACTTCCTATCAGGAAGGAGTTGTACCTCGCCAATGGAAGAAGGCGGTTGTAGTGCCGATACCGAAAACTACTCGCCCTACTTGGGACAAACTACGACCCATTTCACTCACTGATCACTTCTCTAAAGTAGCTGAATTTTTCATCATGAATTGGGTCATGGAAGACATTGAGCCTCGCATTGATGTGAACCAATTTGGTAATAGAAAGGGCAGATCTACATCCCATTATCTTGTGAAACTGCTCAACGAGTTGTATGAGCATACTGATAAACCTAAGAGTACATGTAGAGTAGTGGTAACTGATTTTAGTAAAGCATTTGATCGGGTTGATCACAACATCATCATCCCCAAGCTCCTTGATATGGGTACCAGGCCTGAAATCATTCCATGGTTGTGCGATTTTCTTAGCAATAGGTCTCAGTGTGTGCGTTACCAGTCTATCACTTCTAGTTGGAGAACCCTGAAAGGGGGTGTTCCACAAGGTACCTTGGTTGGCCCAGGTTCATTCTTAGTGTTAAACAATGATGCTGCCATCTCCAATGTTCAGCAAATTTCTGCACTGAAATATGTAGATGATATCACACTAGTGGAGAAATGTAGGCTGAACCAGCGAAGTCATCTCCAAGAGCATCTTAATAACTTTGACCAATGGTCTGAGAGCAATAATATGTCACTCAATGCAACCAAGTGCATGTCGATGATGGTTGGTTTTCTAAATCACCAGTCACACCTTCTCCGCTATTTATATTATGCAATCAGCAATTAGCAGAGGTTGATGTTGTCAAGGTATTGGGTGTTCAGATCAGCAGTGACTTAAAGTGGGACATTCATATCAACAGTGTCATAAAACGTGCTGCAGGTAGATTGTTCATGTTAACTACTCTTAAGCGGTTGGTTTAACTTGCCCTGCAAGATCTGATCACCATTTACGTTGGCTTCATCAGACCACTGCTAGAGTACTCGGTCCCTGTGTGGCATAGCAGTCTCACAAATGTTCAATCCGCTGCTTTAGAAAGAGTCCAGAAGCGGGCACTGTGAATCATGTTGCGTCAACAATACATATCTTATCATGATGCACTCCAAGTATGCTCCCTAGATTCGTTGGCTACAAGAAGGCATCAAATATGTCTTGACTTTGCCAAAAAATTACTTGAAGACCCAACCTTCCGTGACTGGTTACCTACTGATAGGCGTTCTGCCCATGGCAGAAACTTGCGTGGAGCTCACAAACTTACAACCCAAACTTGGAAAACCAAACGATATTATGATAGTGCAATACCTTACCTAACCAGACTGCTGAACTCTTAACTGCAATATGTACCAACCTTTTTTATAGTGATGTTTTCATACCTGATGTGCATTTCAACAATTTAACCATGTGTCGCTTTTGTTTACAATGCCTGTGTTACATCTTTTATATATATTCCATGCGTGCAATAGTATTTAAACTTTTGATCTTCTTGTATGCTTTGATATGTTTTATTGGTGTAGTTGCTTTGGAGCGAGTGGTCATGCCCTAATTAGGGGTTTAGTGCTTTTTTCCATCTCTTTCTCTCTCACCCCTTTGGGATCATGATGACTCGCCCCAACACGACTCCTTCTTTTTACTGTTATTTATTTTGAATAATGTATTTCTTCACGTGCAATATCATATTTATTGGTCATTACTATTTGAATAAGTTTATCCTTGGGGTGAAACCACCTCCTTTCCACCATTTTCCCGGGTCCAGTTGACCGCACTTTTAGCTGCGGACCTCTCTTTCTGTGGGTTCTGGTTACAGGATGAGGTTTCGCCCCTTGGTTTATTTTGTGTACTTTAAGGGGGTACTGCACCCCTGTGGTTGATTTGTGACTATTTTTGCATTTGTCTCAGAAAGTAGTAGCACACTGGTGGCGGGGGTTGTGTATGTTGTTATGTTGGGGCGGGGGTCCAATTGCTGCACTGGGGTTACGGTGGCTCGGGACGGGCGGTTCAGTGTATATGATGGGAAACGGGGTTCATCCTATCGGTACCTTATTTCTTATCATGAATAACGGACCGCTTGTCTTGGGTCACTGGGATTCCGGTGTGGTGGTTGGATTCCTTGCCCTGTGATGTGCATGACTCTTGTTGCCACTGTGTTGTTGGTTTATGGGAGGGATGCGAGAGTGGACGCAGGTTTATCGAGGGGTGTAGTACCCGTCTAAGTGATATTTTCTGATATTTAAATCTATGTCATGCTTTTTGTTGTTTTTTAATGATTGTAAATTTCACAGCAATTCAGCTTTTAGCTGCTACCGTGTCTTTTAATAAACCATGAATGAATGAAAAAATGAATGAATTATATTGTGACCTTTTGTTATTAGTGTGTCTGGGTAGTGACTGCATAATTTGTGTAACCATTTTTGCTTTTTTGTGTGTGATTTGCTATTAATTGTTTTAATTATTTCTCGTTTATGAATAAAAATCAATAAATAAATATAAAGATAAAAAAGTACATATCATTAGACATAAAGTTTACTTCGAGAACTGTTAAATATCAAAAATATAAAACTTTAACTTTTAATAATTTGCCATAACATTTGTATTATGTCGCATTGCTCGTTTTTTGAATGCAATTAGATATGTCTGATGTGCAAACTGTGCAAACGTTGCTATCCGAATTCCTCCTTACCATTAGAGCAAATAATAGCAGCATCCAATTCTTCACAAGCACATTCAGCTGTTATCTCCTGGACAGTGCATTCATCCAGAGATAATGCATCGTCGCACTGTATAGACATAATCTTGGGTGGTGCTCCATCTTCAGAAGGGAGTTTGGTGCCTGCAATCGCCCATCGGTATCCCATATGACGACATACTAATTCTGCTTCTACTTGGGTCCATGTCGCAGTGCAGATTCTGCCCCAGGAGTCATAACCATCAAAAACCTCAACTACACGTCCTCTACCAAAGTCCCTGCCCAAAAGTCTGAATGCGAATGTCTCATCTGTACAATACATCGACATCGTAATTTTAATTAATTAAAAAATTGATATTAAATGCAGTCTTTTTTCTTATTATTTGAAACTGCCATGGTATGCTATTACACATGTGGACTGCCAGTTTAGTTACCCTCTGTGAGGGATAATTCGATCTGTATAAGTTCCCCCTAATATTTTTTAAAATAAGTCGAAAAATATTTTACGAAATGTTAAAAATATAAACAGATAGATGGAAGGGGAGGGAGGGGGTGAATATGAAGACGGGAGGGCACACATGAGGGTGAGGGGAGAGATCGATAGAGAAGGGGGTGGGAAGAAATAAGGAATTAGTGTTTAATTACTCGTTGTAATTATAAAATAGAAATATGTAATTGACAAAGTTAACGTTTACTTTAATAATTCAGCCTTTATTAAATAATATAGGCACACTATCATAAGAATATATAATAAAAACATATCGAGTTTAAAAATGCCATTGTTTGAACTAGGATACACATAAAGAGATTAGCGCTGGCTCCCGATATAATCCCTGTTCAGGTGGTGACATCCCGCTATCTCTAAGGTCCGCTATCTCTAAGGTTCGCTATCTCTAAGTTCGCTATCACTAACGTGTAAAGTCTATGGAGATCAGAATCCCGCTATCTCTATTAGAGAAAAGGGTTCGCTATACCTAAAAAAAGGTCCGCTACTTCTAAGGTTCGATATCACTAATTTAGAATAAGGTTCGCTAGTTCTAAGGTTCGATATCACTAATTATAAATAAGGTTCGCTATCACTAATTTAAAATAAGGTTCGCTATCACTAATTTTGAATAAGGTCCGCTATCACTAATTTATTGAAGGTTCGCTATCTCTAAGGTTCGTTATCACTAATTCCAATAAAGGTCCGCTATACCTAAGGTTCGCTATCCATAATTAATTCAGGTTCGCTATCTCTAAGGTTCGTTATCACTAATTTTGATTAAGGTTCGCTATAACTAAGGTTCGTTATCACTAATCTTAAATAAGGTCCACTATCTCTAATTTTAAATAAGGACCGCTATAGCGAACCTTATTTGAAATTGAGGAGTAGCGAATCTTAGAGATAGCGAACCTTAGAGATAGCGAACCTTAGAGATAGTGGACCTTATTTAAAATTAGAGATAGCGAACCTTGGGGATACCGGGATTGTTAAAATTAGAGATAGCGGACCTTATTTTAAATTAGTGATAGCGAACCTTAGAGATAGCGAACCTTCAATAAATTAGTGATAGCGGACCTTATTTAAAATTAGAGATAGCGAACCTTATTTAAAATTAGTGATATCGAACCTTAGAAATACCGAACCTTTTTCAAAATTAGTGATATCAAACCTTAGGTATAGCGAACCTTTTTCGTAATTAGTGATAACGAACCTTAGAGATAGCGAACCTTAGAGATAGCGAACCGTAACCGTTCAGGAGGTCATCGCCTTGCGAATGCATTCACGTTTATTCCAACGAAGCGCATAAGGTAGAGTATTTTGTCTTGAAGTATGACCAGTAACCCACTTGACCAAACAAAAGGGAGTAGTCGGTTACACATGCCCCTCTTTTGATCGCCCATTGATATGTCCCGAGTTTCCGATGTGGAACACTTT
>NW_027305933.1:0-17807 GCF_039555335.1 Amphiura filiformis | reverse complement strand
TAATCACCCCAACAAAAAAAATACTTTGTGAAAGGAATGAAATGTCAATCAAACATAGTCATTTCTCTCACAGTACAACTCACAGGAAACAAAAGAACACGCATAGTTCAGGTGTACATGGTGTATGCACCTACCAGCGAGTATGATGATGAGTCAGTGGAAGAGGTTTATGAGGAAATAGCGAAGGCGATAGAAGAAAGTGAAGCTGATTACACTATAGTAAAGGGAGACTTCAATGCCAAGATAGGAAGTTACCCGGAGAGGAGTCCAACATGGGAAAGTGTGGGATAGGCGAGAGAAATTGTAGAGGCGACATGCTGATAGAGTTTGCTGCACAACAAGGACTAGTCATCGTAAACACCTACTTCAAAATAGATACAGGACATGGGAAAGCCCAGGCGGGAACTTTAAAAACTAAATTGACTTCATACTTAGCAGCCAGAGGGGAATTGTAGAAAACGTGGAGTCGTAATTGAACATCCACCGATTAAGGGAAAGTAGACAAGAGTGTTATATCAACTTGAATTGCAAAATCGTTTTGCATGTTTAGATATAGAGAGTGCAGATATGGATACCATGTATGACCTCATATCCAGCACAGTTATAGAGGTAGCTGAAGAAATAACACCAAGAGAAAGAAAGACTAACCAAATATCTGAAGAGGACAAAGTGATAGAGGATTTGGGTACGAAAAGAAAGACAAATCACCCCAACAAACACGGGAGAGAAGCAGAAAGAGAAGAAATGAAGAAAATGAAACCATCCTGATGCGCGGAACAGCACTACACCAGATTTCAAAACTGAACAGTAAGAAAACCAGAATAAGGAAAATGAGACAAACGGATGGCAGCATCACACCTGATAGAGAAGAAATTCTAGACGTATGTGCAGAATTATACCAAGATCTGTACAGTTCAAAATCAAATCAACCGATCAAACTGGCCTTCCAAGTATAAACAGTAAGAGAAGTGGAATTGGCAGTGAAAAAAATGAAAGATAACAAAGCTCCAGGCACTGACGACCTAACCAGTGACATCTTCAAGATAGTAGGTAGTGCAGAGATAAGCATACAACTAGTCAGACTGTATAACAACATATTACATCAGAAAAAGATACCTAAAACCTGGAAATATGCTAAAGTTATACTGCTTCACAAGAATGGAGACAAAGCAGATATCAAGAATTGCAGACCAGTACGTCCCATGCGTACAAAATCTTCACTAGAATATTAAACCGCATCAAGAGAATACTGGATGAGAATCAACCAAGAGAACAGGCCGGATTCGAGAGGGCTACAGATCATCTTCATGCATTGAACCAATTAATAGAAAAGGCAAATGAATACCAGTTGAAGCTTCGCGTTGGGTATATCATTTTGTATATAGACTACGAAAAAAGCTTTCGACTCAGTAGACCATAGAGACATATTCACATCTTTAAAAACGATTGAAGTCAACGAAGGATATGTACAAATCATGGCGGATATATACACAGATGCAACAGCCATACTTCATCTTGAAAATGATGTATCCAATCCAATACACATCAGGGTGATACAATATCTAAAATCTTCACAGCTGCCATGGAAGACGTGTTCAAGAATTTAGACCTAAAACCAAGATGAGTCAACATTGACGGAGAATATTTAACAGACCTGAGATTTGCAGACAATGTTGCATTAACAGCTACATCAGTTGACGATATAGAGGTGCCACTAAACAGCTTAAACAAGTAGAGCAAGAAGATATGACTGAATATACACAAGTGGAAGACTAAATTCATGACAAACTACCAGACAAACAAGTCCATTGAAATAGAGAATGAACAGATAGAACACTTAGTAAAGGGTCATATAATTATTTCAAATTTTACGATGTTATGACGAAATTTTGAGAGGGGACTTATTTCTTGTCATGTGTTTACGTCACCTAGAACCTTGTTATGGCAGGGTACGTTAGTTTACTAATACATCACAGTCGTGTCAAAATCAGAATTTTGAAACACATGTATATACATCGAAACAATAGCACTTGAGATCTTTTCAATTTCGTGGCAACAACAATGGAGCTGTCTACCCAAATGAAAAGAATTTCACTTGCTATTTATCTCCCTGCATCTATGGCGTCCTCATCAGCTTGGCTTTGTCCAGGCAGTTTGTTGCTAATCGAATATTGGAATTATGGGTAGGAGCATTTAGTTTCACAGGTTTGAGCCCTATGAGCGAGGCTGCAAAAATTTATGAGAAATACGGTAATGAAGGTTAACATATTAGCATTAGTATTAGTTACTGACTGCTTTTTTGCAATCAAAATGTGTCGTAAACATGGTTGATCAAATCCCCCTCCCAATTTGGGACACCATCAACAAGCAGAACCAGTCTGGCGCTCGTCTTCCGCGCTCCTTTATATCTCACAAATATTCAAATTTCAAGATTGCTAGTCATGAGCGGTCCTTCAGTCCATCTATAGTCCATCCCAGGAATTGTGAAACGGCCAACTTCAAAAGGACTATCTAGGGTACCAACTCGTCAGGTTTATCATAATGACAAAAGCTGTTAATTCCTTGATGTCTTAACATAAAAAAAAATATAGGCTCTACTGAAATTTAGCAGGTAGGTAAAATAGCACTTGAGACCTTTTCAACTGCGTGGACAATAACAATGGAGCTGCCCACCCAGATGAAAAAGAATTTCACTTACTAGACGCAGGACGAAATGATACAGATGCAAACTTTTCCTTAGAGGGTGATTTCATTGAAGAGGTGGAAAGCTTTGAATTTCTGTGTTCCATTATTAACACCAAAAGTGACTGCACCCAGGAGATAAAACGAAGATTGGCAATAGCTCGAGGTGTAGTCTCAAACCTGACCAAACTGTGGAAAAGTAAACTTCCTACATCCCTCAAGGTTCGTTTGCTAAAATCAACAGCATTTGCTGTGGCATATCATATGAATCTGAATCCTGGACGATGAAATTATCTGACAGGAAGAGACTGGATTCTTTTGAGCTGTGGTGCTATCGACGAATCCTGGGATTCCATGGACTGTGAGGAAAACAAATGAGTGGGTTCTTCAAGAGCTTGGGAGTTCAGAAGACCTTGCAAGCCGATATCATTTCTAGAAAGTTATCTTACTTTGGCCACATCACCAGACATCACTGCCTTCAGAAAACAATTGTCCAAGGAATGGTTGAGGGCAGGGAAAACGCAAGAGAGGCAGACCTGCAGCGAGCTGGCTTGAAGACATCAAAATTATCACAGGCCTGAGCATCACTGAGGCTACCAGGGCTGCCGCTGACCACATTCGATGGCATACTCTCATACGAACCACACCTGCATACGTGTATGCAATGTGACCTTAGAGAGAGAGATTTATCTCCCGGTAGTAAAACTTAATTTAGTTTAGTAGAATCGGTCCTTGTCCATAAATGTCGTTATTCTCCCAATTTTCCCACAGCTCATCTTCCATTTTAATCCGGTCATATTAAATCATTTACAAGCGTAAAATGATATGCCGAAAATTAAGCGTTACAACAAATTAAAAGATATAAGGCCTTTGACGTATGTTATACTTCTATCTATCAAACGATCATCAAACTTTCATGATAATTACGTCTCGTGTTTAAACCTAGATAAGTAAAATAAGATTTCCCAGATTAACTTTGACATATCTTTGCTTATTTTCAGATACCCGCAGCTGTTTTATACAAAATGAGGGATATTCAGTCAATAGTGGATCTTATACAGTTCATAGAAGTTGAAAAAGAAGGTATGTTATAAGTCTTTCAACATAGCTCATGTAATATAGGCAAAATTAATTCATGATCGAGAATTATATAGTTTACCTGTAGCTAATTATCTTTTTGTTATGTTACCATGGTTACCGATCCCTTAACCAACTCTTCTTGACAGCTTGAATTCCAAAGTTGTTCACTCTCCTTAAGATAACCAGCTAGTTCACCTAGTTGCTCATACAGCCGAAGAAAGTATAAGATCCAGGTAAAAAAACTCACTTACATCAATGACCTTTTGAGTATTTATGTACTAGTTGAATGAGTTATTTTCCCCGTTAATAAAGCTGAAACGTTGGTAACATTTGAAAGGAGTGTGTAATGTTACAGTTTGATCAGCTAGTAATCGGCGGGCCTTATAACATCGCGGATTAATATCCATATATTTTATTTTAGAAATTGTCTTGTGGCATCTCGCCAGAAGCATCACAAAGTCGTATACTTTGTCTAATTTCTTTAACACGCAAAATTTAGACTATACAGGTCAACTATATCACTTTTAACGTGGGTCTACTTTTCGGCGTAGTGGTAAAAGCCTATTCACAATTCCCGCCAATAACGAACTGATCCAACTATAAGTGTAAGTTTATACAGTATATGTTTTTATTATATTTATTGGGACAATTTGTATAGAGGTTGTGCATATGACGTATCATACCGCAAATATGGCGGACCACTCAAATGCATTCAACAAAAGCATGATTGCATCTACCGCGACAGTTCGTCTCACACATATAACAAATGCACTACGATCAAATACATGTAGGTTGATAACAAAATTTGATTGAATGGACTACACTGCGCCATGATTACGGTGAAGGACACCTGTTCAAATTCTTTATTTGAGGCAATCAATGATTTCATGCACAACCTCTATTGCATCTATTGTTAAAAAAGGGCCTGTCATGTCAGAAACAATTGTGGCATACTGGAGTTTTGAACCACAAGCAGAACAATGGACCATATTCAACATGTACTTGCTTGCTGGATTATACTGCACCAATAAAGTATCCTTACACTTGAAAATTATCAAAATTTCAAAGTTAAACAAAATTGAGTAAATTGTTTTTTTTTTAATAGATGCACTATCTAATCCTGCATTATGACACCACATTGAATCCAATGTGACCTCAAGAAGTAAAGTTACAAGCAATTGAATAGACAAAGGTCCAGTTTTAAAAGTGACAAACTGGCCTATACAAGGCGCAAAAAGATTCCAACAAGCCGCAACAAAGATACAACACAGTTTCTTCAATGAAGCGTTATTTAAAGCAGTTTTTATTTCAGTTTTTACTTCTCTGTACTTTTCATAACTTTCATTTTATTTGTCAGTTCTTTTGTTTCAGTGTTCTTTTGTTCCTTTTGTTTTAAATTAAAGCCAAACGCCAAAATCAGCCATTCACCACTCTCAAAACAGATGTCTAGTCTGTGGAGTTTTGAATAGGCCAGTTTGTCAATTTTAAAACGGGACCTTCGTTTAATCAAATGCTTGTAACTTTGTTTCTTGAAGTCACATTGATATCAATGTGGTGTCATAATGTGCAGGATTAAATAGTACATCTATTAAAAAACATATTTACCCCAATATTGTTCAGTTTGGAAATTGTGATTATTTTTCCAAGTGTAAGGATACTTTATTGGCGCAGTATACCTACAATAGCAACCAACTGTGCATTTAGATGTAGCCGATGATGATGATGACCTCTTGCCATCAAAGACCCAGAAGAGGGCTCTGATCATAATTTGTAATTGGGTAATACACAATAAACATATGTTGCACAATAATGCCTTAAACCTACCGGCTACCATGAAGCTTCAACCCATCCTTATAAATTTATATATATTATAAATTATTTTCAACAATGACATTTTGTCCACTCCCTCAACAAAAAAATCCCATTTTGCCAAAGACCAAATTTAAACATATAATTCTAACACCGATTAAAAGTTTCTCAATTTAAAAGTTACAAAGAATTTATAATAAAACAAAAAACTTGAAACTTATAGCATTTTGAATTTATTAGTTTTTAGTCTATTTAAAAATATGTAAAACTATTCAACCCTAAACCTAAACCTAACTCTAAAGCTGTAGCTCTTAACTCTAAGCTACAACTATAATAGCTACAACTATAAACTCAACTGTAACTCTTGATTCAACTGTAACTCTTAGCTATAATTCTAAATCCAGCTATAATTCTACTTCAAGTCCAACTATAATTATGACTACAATAACTGCAACTTCAACTACAATGTCAAAGATAACAATGTAGGCTTATTTACTCCCCCATATATAAGTATATGGTATTCGGGCGTGATAAAATATGTGAATTGTAGTAAATATCCGTACATACACCTCCAACATTAACTAATATGTCAAGTTTTATCTAATTTAATTTTGCTAGTGTTTTGTATAGTCTGCATTTAATCTTTTGTTAGAAAGGCACCTGCCATGTCAGAATGAAATGACTTTTGTATGTAGAAGTATAATTAAGAAAAGGGATTGATGAAAAAAGTATGAAGTTCTATTCAAATTATGAGTTGTAGTAAATGTCCGTACGCACAGATACCTCCAACATTTACTGATGTTTCCTGTCAAATTTACGTCGCGTTTGATCTGTCACTTGCCGGACATACTGCTTACAAAAATGCAAACATTTTTTTAAAATGATTTTCTGATTTAGCTGAGGAGTGACAATACCTTTGAAAAGAAAGTAATTTTTTCCTTGTCTGTCTGATTGATTGTTTACAACGGATGAAAAAGTTAGTGTTGAAGACTTGTGTCTTCACCAAACACATAAACTTCTCAACAGAAGTTCGGACAGTTTTGTCAAGCATCTATATCTGAGATTGTTTGTGACATGTTCATATCGTGTTGCATATCAATAAACATCTAATTTAGTCCCCTTTACAATGACACCACTTTTGAAACAATCACCATTTTCACGACTGAGTACACGTCTTGTAAATGAAGTCATGGAAGTGGGGTCTCAAACATAATGTGCCAACTTGATCATTATTCTGTGCAGCAAGCTGAAATCCGATATATACCATCGCAATCTGGGACCTAATGCAATCCTCCAAGATGATAACGGTCGCCCCCACAAATCCAGAGTAATCAACGACTACCTACAGAATATGGGAGTAGAGGGAATGGCATGGCCTGCCATCAGCCAAGACTTCAACCCGACTGCTATCAGTATGCGTGCCAAAGTAGCCACTGCATTCAATGCAATGAATAGACCTGCGACGAATCCTGGTTGAAGAATGAAATGCCACCTCACAGCATCATATGGCCAGGCTGGTGAGCAGCATGAGGAGGAGTTTTTGGCTGCAAATGGTTTTTCCACTCAATATTATTGAGGTTTAGTGACTTGTGTTATTTTACATGTTTGAGCACAGAATAATGGTCAATTTGGCATATTCTGTTTGAGACCCCACTAAATTAACCAGACGTGTACTCAGCCGTGAAAAAGTTGCTTGTTTCAAATGTGGTGTCATTGTAAAAGGGAATAAATTAGTTGTCCATTAATATGCAACACAATATAAACATGTCACAAATAATCTGAGATAAATATGATTGAAAAAACTTTCTGTTTGAGGAACTTTTGTTAAGGAGTTTATATAAGAGCATTCATTCAAAACAAGTATTGTCTTTTTCCTTTTTTGCAATCTACGTCAGTAAACTTGGCAAAATTTATAGTGGAAATTTTGTTATCAAAGTAGCAAAAATCGCGGATTTTTTTTTCGTGTATGAGGTATTGTTGGTCAAAGCAGCATCGATTTTCATTATTTTAATCAATATATTATTGAAAAATAACACTTTGGTGTTTTGCAAAAGTTCATTCTACAACTCATATACTTTGAAAACTTGCTTAGTATATTGTTGTTAATGAGTTATGTACGTTTTACAAAAGTGTTGTTGTTTCAGCCCTCTTTACAACATAACTCAAGAACCACAGGACCTACAAAAGTATATCTGTGATATTTGAATTCTTCTACACGCTCGCTATGAATTGAGCAATGCAATTTTTGCTAAAGCTCACTACCATTCGCAAGGTGCTGTGAACTACTTTTTTTCTGCTGCTTCGACCAACAATACATCGTATAATCTTAACAAAACAGTTTACAGAGTTCGCACGTAAGATAGTGATTACGAAAGTTTTAAAAAGCCACTTGTGTCAGTATGGTGATAGTACTTCAACATAATATGACAAATTTCACGCCGAACTTTCATTAAATCTGTACGTATGGTGAAATATAAACATACTTTATTTGTACTATATATATTAAAAGAGTAAGATGCCCAAGTAATCCTCAAGTATTCAAGTTTCAAGTATTGAACAAGTTGCTCAAGTATGAGATGTTTGAGCACTCAAGTATTGAGTGCATTGCTCGGATATCTTAATTATAAAAGATGATTGAGCAACTTGATTTACCTGTCGGAGTTATATAAGGCATTGTTAAGGTCAGATAAGCTACTTGGATCTTCACAATAATAATACTAAATAGCAGCAAAGGGGGGAAATTATTGAATAGTGTTTCCATTTATGGAGATGATTTCATTTGTCATTTACTTTAGGTGGTGAAGTGTATAATGCATTTGCATATTTGCTTTATGATACGGTCATAATGTTCAATTTAATATTTTTTTGCGATTACATCATACCATAAATAAATTACAATAATTTCAAAATATTTTGACTTATTGAGCTATATATATATATCTTAGTGTAATTTGCTTTTTTTTTATTTCTTCTTTAACATGGGTTACTAATTCAGTGGATAATACAGGTGATCGGCTGTTCTTCCCCGAGGGCGGCCGAGGCATTAATTGCCTAGCCATTTAAAACGCTGCTCTTGTCAATTATTATAGAATGAAATAGATTCTTGTCAAAAATGACCAAAGTTATAAAATTTGAATAGTTTGTCTTATCAGAAAGGACTTAATCTTGCCAAAATAAAATAGATAATCTTGTCAAATAATGAGTTGGAGATCTTGTCAATATGAATAGTTACCTGTTAAAATAAAACGGAAACTATTTATTTTGATAAGATAGTCGGTACAAAGTGATAATAAACCTAATTAAAATGGACAGTATTATCTCATCAATACGAATAGTTAAAAAAATAAATGAGTAGGGGTTGTATTTAAAAAAATGAATAGAACGAAATTAGAGTGTACAAACTGTGCCACAAAACGTAGATCTAGCCTCATTATTACTTGGGAGATGGAGAATATAATAACGGTTCTTACAATCCATAATTTGGCTGAGTGTACTTTTTGTGTGTATTTAATTTGGTACCGAGTGTATTTCTGTTAAGCGAAGGTTTCAGATGATACATGGGGCATGTCTGGTTTCAAGCTTTATATTTTGTTCTCGGTCAGAATCATCTG
Organism: Amphiura filiformis; assembly: GCF_039555335.1. Lineage (NCBI taxonomy): Eukaryota > Metazoa > Echinodermata > Ophiuroidea > Amphilepidida > Amphiuridae > Amphiura > Amphiura filiformis. The sequence goes on along the minus strand of NW_027305933.1, from coordinate 8,625 downwards.
TAACAGTTAAAAACCACACTCACCCCACACCCAACACACACGCACCACACTCACCCCACACCCAACACACACGCACCACAAGTTGTAATAGCAAGTTGCATCATCGCGATTTCCTAATTTGTTTTACATAGTTGTATAATACTGAATCAGTTCAGTATCTGTATGTATTGATCAGATTAAAGGATGTCAACATTTTGTCGCTTTGCCATTTTCAATCGAAAAGACAACAATGCACACTTAACAGATAAAGTATACAATTTGTTTGCCGTTACCTGACACACCCAGCAGTTTTTTTACAGAAATTTTCCCGAAAAAGGTATTGAGTGAGACCTTTGTTTATTTTCATCTATAACCAGTAAAATGGTAACATTCTTGACTATTTATAGAAACCTTTGGGAGACACATGATGTAGGTGGAATAGTCATCCCAAGGGCAGCTCTTTACCCAAGACAACCCAGCCCTTCGCAAGACTATGACCTTTCAGTTGAAGATTCAAAATGAAACTGAACCGAAGTTCATTCATGAACAAATGTATTTCCTTCGTGACATTTCTAGATATTGGAGCCCACGAGAGATTACAAGATTCAGATCGATCACGTCAGGGTGCCGAGCCTAATTACGTCATGTTTCAGAGCTCATACAAAAGACTGTCAATCATTCTATCTTAAAGTAAAGTAGTTAATGAATTGGGAAAACTGAACTGCTCCTCATTCGTGAATTTAGAATACTTTTGAAGTTGAAAGGTGTTGCTCTATATCCAACATTGCAACCCTATAATTATCAGGTTTCTTCAGAAGTCCTTCTGCACTTTCAACATAGGCTATATTACTCTCTTTTTTTTTGTATTCCTTGTTTCTTTCTTCCTTTCGTTGTTTCTTTTCTGTTTGTCTTGTTCTCTTTGTTTGTTTGTTACTTTTTATTATTACTTTTTTTTCATTTTCAAACATGGTGTTTTAGTGATACACTGTCATTTATTAGAGTAGGTTTGTCACTTTTAATGCTATATGGTATATGGCTCTCTTATGGCTCTCATTTTACTGACTCTGACCATTTCTCTTGAGTAAAAAACAAAATTGAGCTTCACAGGGGATTGCTATTTTACAACCTTTACCTTCAGATGATACAATTATTGCATACATTAACTTTTAGGACTTTAATAACTCACCAATTTAATATGATCTGAATCATATGCTGCTTTATTTTGTTTCCTATTGACCTTCAATTTTTGGTAGAAATTTATGAATCTAAAGGTCAAGTCTAATATGCGTGAATGTACATTACAAACTGCTTATGAATACGTAAAAAAACATGAATACACATTAATCAGTACTAGATTCGTTAACTGCACTTAAAAATGGATACTTAGCAAACACAAACTAAATAATTTATATATATTAGATGACAGGAGTTTGAATATCATCTTGCGAGCTAGAGAAATTCAGAGGCTTTTTCAAAGAATATTCATAAGTTGGTCTTTATCGTGTTGTCTAACAGACTAGCTGTAAGACATTGTGTTGTCTTGTTTGTATCATTATTAAATAGGTATATTAGTGATACGCTGACCGCAGTGCAGGCCGCAGCGCTGCTGTTAAATTTTAATTACCATGTCATTTAATTCTTAGCACTTCTGAAAAGTGTTTCTGAAAAGTGTTGCCGCTTGGAATGTAAATACATATTGTGGATCTTACTTTCCGTGATTTTAATTTATAAGCTCTTTCATCTGACAATTTCTAACGTATTTTACACACCATTATGGTCGCCTGCGTTAACCCCGATATTTTAACAGTATCGGGGGTTTTTAACCAAACAACTAGCCATAGTCTTTCCCAAGACTTTACTACAGCCGCAGATTAGAACGGCTGTGGTATCGGTATAAAACGAGAACCTAAAGCGTTGGCAAAAGTCATGTAAATATGGACTATTTAGCATTGTTGAAAGAAGTCATTGGCAATGATTGAATTTTTTTTGTATTCTTACATGTCTGGTCAAAACTAAACGTAACTTGTCACTGTCATGCTATTCAATAGAGTAGCAACATGACCCGGGGGAACACTTCAATTATATGAGATCTATATACAGCTGTTGGACTACTGATTCGATTCGTAGTAAGGGCCATTCAGCGACGGTTCGTGGTTGGACTGCGGACTCAGAAGTTAATTGATATAGATATTCGCCCGAGTATTATTCCTGTCATTAGTAGCTTATTGTGTAATCGCACCCAATATGTTTGAATCAAAGGTAGTCCATGTCAATCTAATTAAGGAGGAGTGCCTCAGGGCACTACATTTGGTCCGATTATTTTTCCGCCATGTCAATGATGCTGTGTCCGAAGCCCCCTGAGATGTTGATGACCTGAATGTTTTTAGTTGTAAATACTAAGACAGGTGGTTGTTCACAACTGCAAAAATATCTTGATGGTTTAAGTGAGCGGTACAACAAAAATTACATGCTACCAAAACCTTCCATATGTCATATTATGCACATAAGTTTTTTGTAAAGAGCGCATTCCTTTAATCCTTTGACTCTCAATGGATCTGTTTTAGATGTCACTCAGAAAATGAAACCTCTTGGTACCTTAGAAAGTGATCTTAGTTGGACTACTCAAGTCAATTCAATGATATCTCGCCTCTAGACGTATGTATATGTTTTATGTTTTGAGACGCTTCAATGGTTCGTGGGATGACTTATCTTCTGTATTTCAAATATACATTCGGCATATCATGGAATATGCCAGCCCATTATGGTATATATAGTAGTATCTCCAGGGCACAGCCTGAGCAGATGTAGCTCGTCCAGAAGCGGGCGTGTAGTATCATTCTGGGCCAGAGCTACACATCTTATCTGGATGGAGAAACTAGGTTTGGTTTCCTTACATAAAAACTATAGTCACCAGAAAGATCAGCTGTTGGTGCGATTCTACCAGTGTTTGCAAGCGTCTGTTAAACATTCTCAAATGCTCCTTGATCGGCACGGTAGGAATCTAAGGTATGCCCAACAGATTGATCCCCTCGCTGTAAGCGAACCAGGTACATGAAATCTACTATTCCTCAAGTTGTTGAGTGTCTTAATAATCTGTGATTTCCTTTTTGCCATTTAATGTTTTGTTCTTGCATGCATTTTGTTGTTACATTGTCTGTTGATTTTATACATATTTCTAATTGTTACCCACGTATCAGGTCTGTGACCTGCTTTCTGGATTGTTTTATACAAGAATGTGTTCATTTGGTAAATTGTCATCACCCTTAATGTAATGTGGTAGTACAAGCATACGGCTCTCTCGAAGCAATGTGTTTTGTATACATATCATGTATGTTCATAGTAGATTATTATTTGTAAATTCATACAACTAGTCTAATTCCACGCACATGCAGACGTTGCTATTGTTGATAGATAGAAGGAATAATTTGTCACGGAAGATCAGGACAAAGATGAAGAGGAGAAACACATCAAAGATGCCCTCCAAAAATGTGGCTATCCAGCATGGAGTGTTGAGAAAGTTGCTCATCAGATGGCTAAGCCTAAGCCTAAGAAAGGACTAAGAAAGATGATGCTACAAAGTCGAAAGGTTTGGTTATCATCCCATATGTGGAGGGGGTGTAGGAGCGTATTTTCAACGTCATGAAACCACATTGTACCTTGCGCAATCTTCTGGTCCAACCTAAGGACAAGCGGGAGCCCCATAACTCAGACGTCATCTATTCTATTCCATGCAAAATCTGTGATTTGTCATATATTGGGGAGACGGGCAGGACGTTCTGAAAGCGTATTATATGAACACAAAACTGAGGCAGAGAAAATTGGTGATAACATAAAAACTAGAGCCACCAGAAAGGCATCCCAATCAGTTGTCTACAAATCTGCCATTACAAATCATGTGGTAGAAAACAACCATGTCATCGGCTTGGTGGAGGCTAGGATCGTAGGCAAAGAGAATAACAGATACAAAAGATGGATCAAGGAAGCAATCACCATTAGGAAGCCAGGCAACACCATGAACAGAGACGAGGGGCAATACAACTTAAGTCACGTATTTGACGATCTGATTTCTGAAGGAAAATCAACTGGCAACTCCGTTGCTAAGCAGTAGAAAACATCAGCTGCACACAGATCGTCATTGCAACAATAGCATCGAAAAAGAAAACTGGTAATTTTCGAAACGTCTGTATGCAAGTGGAATTTAATTGAACTAGTTGTATGAATTTACAAATAATAATAGCATGTATGTTTGTGTATTTTACTAAAGAAAGTACTTCTCTTTTCTAGCGGTGGACCTAAACAGTATGTTGCATTGAATGTCTGACTCTAAACCTTTATACCATGAGTGGCCACATTCTCATAGTTAAGCAGGGCATAAATAATGTCTACCCTTAAACATCCAACATAAAAATGTTCATCCTACAGGGACTATTGTGATATTTTTTTCGCATTTTGAGCGATTTTTATTTTTTCAGTAATGTCTTATATTTTAAGGATTAAACAATTCAGTTGCAAATGAAATATTACAATCTACAACTCGTGTGATTTTGGTAGGAAAGAATATTTTGAGCCTCTGCTCAAATCTGTCCATTGGCTGCATGTGTCAGATTATGTCCTATTCAAGATGCTCTTGTATGAAACATTACAAAGAACTTTTAAGTAATAGCCCAGCTACAATAGCCAAGCTCCAATGTATCTGGCTAACTTTACTTGGCTGACTTACTTGCATAAAAGCCAGGTCGCATTCTTTGATTCGCCAAAGATGCCCATCCATTCTTCTTCCTCAACCTCAAAGAGATGTCAGATTATTGTCGCTGCAACAAACCTGAAACATACAGGGGCGTAGTGTGCATCAACGGTGGGGGGATGACTGATTGATGGTCATATTTGACACATCATACACCAATCAAAGTTGGGCTTCACAATGGTTTGCTTTTTACTGTAACCTATTCATCATTGCATACATTAACTTTAATAACTCATCAATTTAATATGATCTGAATCATATGCTGCTTTATTTTGTTTCCTATTGACCTTCAATTTTTGGTAGAAATTTATGAAATTAAAGGTCAAATCTAACATGCGTGAATGTACATTATAAGCTGCTCTTGTATACGTAAAGACACGTTAAGAAAAAGTAGTTTCGTTTAATAACTACACATAAAGATAGATGGCCCAGTTGCATTCCCCGAATTGTTTCCACTGGACAACAAATGGCAGAAAACCATGAAATCTGTTTTAGCAATGAGATTTTTTACACATTTTCCCAAAATTGTGGAAAGTGCTCATTTATAACTATTGTTACAGTTTCTTTACAGTGCATTTGAGGAGTCTTTTTAACATTGTTTAAATAATAAAGTTTTTAAATAATTTTAGCCCATTTTGGATTATAAAACCTAAACAATACAAACAAAATGAAAATACAATATTGTTTCATTTGATTTATACAAAATTATTCAACGTCAACTATATTCCATTATCATCATAGTAAATTAGTTTTTTCATTGCAGAACTTTTTATCGTATACAATTTTGTAAAATTATTATTAGTAGAAGTAGACCATCAAAATATCAAAGGTCGCTTAAATCAATGATGTGAAGAAAATCGTTCGGAAGACTAATGTGTTTAACCACGCCTAAGCTATAAATATTTCCTTATATCAATTTAACATCGTTTATAATTCGAACATATTACTGGTGATCCTTGTATTGGTACTGAAATGTAAACGTATGGGATAGAGAAGGAAATAAAATAAAATGATATGAGAATAAAGCTAGAGAAATATGAAGATGATGCAAGTACGTGGCTACCAGCTGGATCAACCACATGTCTGTAGTTTATGTACTTATCATTATTTCGGACTTATTCATCTTCTTCCTATTAATAGGTGGGTGACTCAATCTTCAGCCTCATCCCCCTACTGTACCTCATAAAAACCTAGATTTTGATACCAGAAAAAAATCCTCAAATTTTGCATCCCAACCCCCGCACGCCCCAAAGTTCAGCGGCCATGATGTGTTTCATTTAGATGGTGTGAACAAAATCGTAGTAGTAAGTGCTGTACTACCACCGGAAGTATGTAAGAACAGGGTGTCCCAGAATGATCTGTTCCGGGCAAGTTGAATTTTTTTAGCTATGAATATTATTTCTATTTGTCATATTTTGTGTAGTTCTTTTTTACATACTTTTAATTTTCTTAGAGTTTTATTTGTTAAAATTAAATATTTCTGAAAATCTGTAAAATCACTGACCATTTTCAGAACAAAGTTATCCTGCTGAAAGGTATCTTCGTTGTGTGATGTTCTTATTTCCACTAAAAAGTTGATATCTATCGATTATTTGGATGTTTACATAAAGAATTGGTTCCGTTTGAGTGACATAATACTATCCTTTCGTGGTAGTTTTGAAAATAATTATTGTAGTAGTATGAGGTTCATCATTTGAAATACTGGCAGAAATTGATCTCGTGTAGTAAAAAGATGGCAGTTTTGCTTTGCCGCAGCCTGAATTTATGGCCAAAATATAGAAAACCTACAGCTACTTGAATGTGAAGACGAGTTATTGTTTTATGACCATTTTGGGTAAACATTGTGACAAAAATCACACAAAATTGCATTTTAATGAATTATTTGAACTCATATTGAAAATATTCACTTGGTCCAATATCCGCAGATTTATTAATCACATCACACTTTTTTTTTTTTATATATGCGCACGTTCTAATATATTACACCATACGTCAGCAGCAGCGATTGGACGATAAAGCACCTGCGCACTGCGCAGTGCGCGGTAAATAAAACAAAACCAGTTTTCATCGATTTTCAATGATACAATGTCACATCAAAACAAACAAAGATACTGTAACGCATTTATTACAGGTATTACACTTTTATACACTGTGGGGGTTTTTTTTTGTGTGTTTTTTTCAAAATCGGTACATCATTCTGTATTATCATATAGAGCACTTTTGCTTCTATTTATACCCAAACTGCTGAAGTAATATAACTCGCAACTTGGAAACAAACTAGATGCTAGATGACTATGGTGCGAGAGGTTGCGGGTTCGAACCCTGGCGGAGCCTATAATATGCTCTCGTGGAAAATTGAGTTAGCTTGAAATTCCCCTGGACAAGGAACTTACTGCTAATTGTCTCGTTGTAACCCGTACGAAACTCGGGGAGCTGATCCAGGTTGCGATGGTTATTTGTGGAATGTCTAGGGTGCGCGCTCTTGAAGCAGCAAAGTCCCTGATTTGTTGTGAAATGGTTTATGGAATGATGTGGGGCCGTAGTGGTAAGCGACAACCTGTAAAGTGTGCTGAGGCTTGTGGATCAACGTCGAGGCGTTGTGCCTGTGTGGATCGTACTATAAATCACTGCGCTTTTTTTTTTAAAGCACCTTTCTTTTTCTACCCTTTTGTCTGCAGAAGTTAGGTATCTGCTCCCACATCCAGCAATGCAACCTTCTGAGACAGGTATATCGCCAATACTACCTCCATCAAAACCTGACAAAAGAGGACATTTCATCACGCATATCAGTGAATCAAAAGGTTCAGAAGAAGACATATCGTCATCCATCCATCCAGGTGAAGCCACACCCATGCTATTTTTGAACCCCGTTGAACTAGGTAAGTATAGACAAAGTAGGACAAATTTTGAATTTATTTTCATTATATTTATAATAGCAAAATGTATATTTTTGGAGAAGAAATTATGAAAGGAGTTCAATTGGTGATTTTGAAGCACCATATCAAGTTACTGTTGCACGTCAAAATAAATATTATATATTATTGACCTAGAGTTTAAAATGTAGTTACTACTTTCTCAAATTTTATAAAATGTGCTTAGAGAGAACACACGAGCCCTCAATTTTACGTTTTAGTAGCACAATCCACACATCCACAGACCATTATACAGACACATAATTATACGCACACTGATTTCATTCCACGTGAGTCATTCCAAGTGTGTGATATAGAATTTAAACAGGTGTCAAAATGAGTGACTTGTCTACAAACAATGTCTCGTGGACTTCTTCCTGAAGTACTTATACTTGACTAACACTTAATTACAGTATATTTTACTCACTTGTACACTCTCAGAAAAGGTGCTACTTAGAACCTTTTTTTTTTCTTTTTGTAGAATCCCAAGCATTAATAAGGTTCTAAAAAGAACTTCAAAAGGTTCTATAAAGAACCTTAAAGATTTAGAAAAAAAAAAAAGCCTGAGAACATGCTAATTCATTCATTCAGGGACTCATCACAAAGTTAAGAAAAAGTAAAACGTAGGGGTTAACCCATTTTGGTACTAAAAATCATTTTCTTGGATAAAAGTCCTTTTTTTTTGTTCTACTAAGAACCCTTTGAGGGTTCTTTCTTTAAGATTCCTTAAAGGTTCTTCAAGCTTAAGGTTCTACAAAGAACCTTTTTCTTCGCTAGAGAACCTTTTTTGGTTCTACAAAGAACCCCATTGAGTTTCAGTTGGGTTCTTTGTAGAACCAAAAAAGCTTGTAGCCAAGAAAAGGTTCTTTGTAGAACCTAAGCTTGAAGAACCTTTAAAATTTTAAAGAAAGAACCTCAAAGGGTTCTTAGTAGAACAGAAAAAAGGTTTTTATCCAAGAAAATGATTTTAGTATCAAAAGGGTTAACACT
>NW_027305932.1:0-17835 GCF_039555335.1 Amphiura filiformis | reverse complement strand
CGACTTTACGTCATTGTTTCAAAATAAAAATTAAAAAATGGCGCCCAAAAACGGACGAATGGCATTTGGTCGGGGAATCATAATGATTTTTTCTAGGGCAGAGTAGAAGATGATCAAATGCAAGACAAATGTGTTTGATTGGGGAAGGTGTATCACAGGACCGTTTTCGATGAAAAAATTGAAAATAGCTGTCTGTCAATTTGCGATTATGTTGGGGAGTTCAATTTTCATTGTAGTGATGATATTGCTTTGGAAAATATTTCGTTATGCAGGGGGGTATATGATGGATAGTATAGAAGAGGACCCCTATGACAAAAGAAAAGTTTTTATGAATGTATAACGTCTGTGCTACAATAACGCTGTGATACATTATACATCATCTACTTGCTAATACACTGAAAATCTAATAGAGATGAAGGATAGACAATTAGAGAACAATTAGCTATATGGGTATACAATGCAAGTCGTTAATGTTTTGCACATGAACGTAACATCTTTGATACATAGTCGTTAACACACTGAAAATCTGACAAAGATTTACAATTTGATGATATCAAAAAGAATACTTACTAAAGCATTGTAAAATAATTACAGAACTTTCGTTTGTTAACATACACGTAGCAAAGATTAACAAGGTTGAGAATACAAACGTAACGTTTTGGTCATAAACATAACATCCTCGAACATCTAGGACCCGCATCATTTGTTGATTAATGTCATAAACAGTCACAAAAGATTTATGGTCTGATCATTTTATCATTTTAAGGGAACCCGATATTGCATTTGGAAGAACCAGGCTTTTCAATTACTATCAAAACTGCTGGGTACCAAACTTTTTGATACAGCTTGTATAGTAATTTGTTCTAATTTCCATGCAAAAGGAGCCAGTTGTTTCATCCTTAAAACAAATAGGCTACGGCCCTAATTTCCAATTACCCCATGCAGATAGATAAGACCTTTAAGATAAGCGTGTTAATTGTTATGTCACTATCACTATCTTGATCATCGGAACAATGTACAAAAACTCATACTCTCAAGTTAGGGCACTATGATTGTTTATTTGAGCTTATTGGACTAATTCAGATTTATTTAATCCATAGTGTGGTCACCGTCTATGTTCAATGAAATTTCAAACAATACAAAAATGTCTCGATTTATTTGGTGTTTTACAAATCCATTAATTTTGTCTTTTAAACAAAGAATATACGCACACCATTTTATCCTGTGCATAACAGAAAACAATAATAAAATCAAATCCAAGCATATTGTGGATTTATTTCTGACAAGGGCATAATTTTAGCAAAATAGCACAACATTTGCGGAGTAAATCTAGTAAGACTGAAATTAGAAGCTACTCACAAGTACATGCCAATATTGTGGGACGCCTCCGTAGAGGGCGCCCCAAAAAATTAAATGGCGAAAAAACGGCGAACATTTGGTCGAATCTTTCCATTACTATCATATCGTGAAAAAACAAATAGCTGAGGAGTTAGCTCAATATCACTAGGAAAATGGATGACCCCATGACAAGACTGGCTAAATAAGCTGTATTTTTTGCTGGAAAGGGTCCGAATAATTGGCAGTCGATGGGCGCCACCTTGGAAAATTTTAGGGTACCAACCTAATGTAGGGTACCAAACTACCCAAAACTGTCAATCAACATTCCGATGGTACCAAACTCCCTAGCAACCGTCACTCAAACTGCCGTGAAGTGACTTCAATTTTTATACAAGGATTGAATACGAGTGTCACGGCCCTGTAATAGCAAGTTAATTTTCTTCATGTTCCGCGCACTTCACGATCCATCGGACAATGCCTTCTGGGGCTATGTGGAAATTTTTTTAATGTATTCCTTGTTCAATGACATTTCACAATAAAATGTCCATTAAAGGTGTACGTCTGTCATCAGGCATATTCACGACATGACCGACCCAGCGCAGTTGGCTCTTCACTAGGATGGCTTCTTCGCTCTCCATTTTGGCTCTCTGAATCACCTCTCCATTAGAGTCCCAGTCCTGTCATGATATACCCATGATACATCTAAGGTGGCGAAGTTGAATGGAAGTTAACTTCTTTATATGCCTCCGAGAGTGTGTAAGTCTCAGTAGAATACAGGAGACAGGGTAGGACAAACACACGATACAGCTTACTTTTGGTCGCAAGTCTTATAAACGCTGGGACCACGTCTTTTTCAGAGATCCAAATGCATTTACTGAAGTCGATGGAATTGTCCATGGATATCACACTCTCCAGGTAAGTGAAATTGATGAAAGATTTGACAGGTCGTAGAGATCTCTGTTTTACTGATGTTGATTGTAAGGCCAAATGCTACTGATGCAGTCACAAAATGTTCTGCAGTCTTCAATGGATTGAGCCACCAGGGCGGTATCATCAGCATATATGAACTCTTGCACACATACTTCTTGACATCGGGTCTTGGCACGGAGACGAGCTAGATTGAACAGTTTGCCATCTGTCCTAGAACGGAGGAAAACTTCATGCTGCACATCTGATAGGTTGTCAGATGAAGTTTCCAAAACAGCTGCCAAATAGATACCAAATAAGGTTGGTGCCAAAATTCCTGCTTAACACACCGGAAGGGCTCAGTTGTATCACCATCATCTACAACAGTTGCCTGCATTCCATCATGAAATTCACGAATGATCTTGACAAATATGTCTGGATAACCATAATACTTCACTGGTGAAGTCGACGAAGACCATGTAAAGTGGTCTTTGCTGCTCTATTGATTTCTCCTGAAGCTGGCGCAGGGTGAAGATTGGATCAATTGTGGATCGACTGAATCTGAACCCACATTGGTTTTCAGGCAGTATTGCACCCCGTTATTACACTGGCAACTTGTTGTAATCTGGCTAGGAGGATCTTTGCAAGAACTTTACCAGCAGTTGAGAGTAGGGATATAATGTATAGTAATACATGTATTAATACCCTCCAGTTGGAGTAATGGTTCAGAAGTACATATACAGCCATTCCGTCGTTGTGCGATATTTTGATGGTTAGTCACTCTCAGTGGCGTCCGCAAAAGTGGTGGTGGTGGTGGTGGTGGTGGTTGGGGGGGTGTATGGTGGGGGCGCACAGATCTCGATTCCCGATTCCCCTACCATGCCATGCCGACTGCACATAAATTTGGTAATATGATTTCCCCCGACTGGGTGCATTTCCCCCGCCTTATCAGCAAAAGTGTGGGATGAGTGGCCCCTTTGCGCACGCCATCACTGAGTCACTTTTGACATTAACACTGTCGGTGTGCGCTCATCCTGCTCATCAGATAAGATACGGTGTTGAAACTTAGCAGACACTTACAAGAAGGATGAATAATTAATATCTGAAGAAATGCCATCGTTTTGTTTTTCCATCACAAAATGCGATTCATTTGCTAGGCCTAACCGTTTATTTTTTATTGGGGGAGGGGCATGCTTTGAATACGTTGAATACGTAGATAATTTAGTTCATACTGCAGTTACTGTTCATTTTCCTATACACAATACACAGTGCTCTCACCATTGACGTGTGACCTCTACAAACAGTGTATGATAGAGGTATAGGGCATTGCCTAGTTAACGTCACTGTGTGAAAACTAACCGGCCAATATTTTGTACTATCTGAAATTCTAGAAAATATAGTTTTGTAACATGTCCTAAATTTTTAGCTAATTTAGATGTTTGGGAATATTCGCACTTTGGTGTTTTAGTAAGGAAGGGCATGACATGGCCTGCAAAATACCCTGTGTACATCGAATGCAACTTTTAGTGACTATCACTCACTTGTGGACCGCTCTCTTCCGAAGGGCATTAAAGCTAAACCACTTGACGGATATTTTTGTACTTGCTGTCAAATCACGAATAATGTATACATTATGTAGGCTAAAAACTGAGTAGGTGGGGCATCTGCAAATGTTCGTACCTCCCTGATATGTAAATGACAGATAACAACAAAAACAACCCCCATATTTGTCCATAACTTTGTTCAGTGGAGCGATTAAGCGAGTCAGGGGATTTCAAGTGGGTGATTATTGATTGGCAAGTGCCATATTTGGGCATAAGTGCAGTCCACCATTCATCATTCACCACTGGAGGATGGGCTACACTTTATCGATTGATTTTACTGGAGTAATTTCCTGTTAACTAGGTTTAAGTACTGCAAAGGTCGAATCATGTTTGCTGTGCAGCATAACTGCACTATGTAAACTGAATGCAATGAGAGGACTCCTCATCATACCTTCACACAACAAACATAATGTACTAGAACCTGCTTATTTAGTATTATGGGGGATTTCGTAAGTGTGCAGGGGGGGCAGTTGGGGTTACAAAAATGGACACCGATTGCTGGTCACTGACAGACACCCTTCCAAAGAAAATGGCAGCTCCCTAAATTGACTTCGTTTCATGTTATTTTTTCCGTATAGACATGATAAAGAGGGTTTTTCCACGACCTTGAAAACTATTAACACCAGCAAAATCTGCATTGACATTGACAGTCTATTGACACGAATTACATATTCGGGTTCACTGCGTTTTTTGGTACAGTGAACAAACCAAATTAGTCAGTTTTTGTATACCAGTAGCACGTAGTATTCATATCTCTCTCTGAAAAAGTGTACCAAGTATGCAAAGGTAAGTATATGAATTAAACTGTTACCATTAATTAAATATGATAATAATTGTTCTTATGTAACAATGACTTAGCAAATGAGTATAATATTAATAATTATACACTCGGATCACATAATTGGACTTTAATCAGTATTTTAAAAGGCAACTCATTTTATGTATGAATCATATAAGCGTTTTACTTCCTCCTTCCGATGCATGGTCTATGACGGATATACGTTGGGCTAATGGTGGTAAAATTGTTATATCATTTTAGATAATAACTGGAAACCGTACAGTTTTCTGGGTTAAGGGATGGGGTATGAACGGGGGGGAGTTTCATACCGAATGACCCCATTTTTATTCAGAATGTGTACTGAATGACCCCATATTTTTGTAATTGTACATTTGACCTGAATGCCCCCTACTTTTAACATGGCCGAGGCACATCCCTGCCATTTCAGATAGGGAGTGCCCCCCGGGGGTATATGAACGTTTGGACAGTATTTATTGTGGGACATTAGAGCACATCAGACATATCGAATTGCATTCTGAATACGAAGAATGTCCTTCTGATATCAAATAATTTAGATTTTTTGAAATTCGCAATGTATTATACACATTTTATGGCAAATGATTAAAAATTGATATTTTTGATATTTAACAGTACTCGAAGTAAACTTTATTAATCTGATGATTTATACTTAAAGTGTATGTAGATGGGATGAAAAGCCGACGATCAATTGAAAATCTTGGCCTTTCGTATTGAAGATATGGTTTTTTTCCCAAAACACCAAAAGATTTTGAAATTTATTTCGAGCACTGTTATATATCAAAAATGTGAAAAATATCAAATTATTATAATTTGTCATAAAATTTGTATTATATCGTGAATTTCAAACAAGAAATGTCTTTAAAAAAGACGGCGCAGTGAATGAAGAAAAAATGTTGGATTTCACATTCACTGAGAGGACCTTTGGCTAAAAATGAGCTTTTAGAAACGACACTGTAAAAAGGAGAATGATGTTTGTTTCCTTTATTTTATTTTGTCTTAAAAACCCACAATGAGGGCACAAATTAATTTATATGCTGAGTACTTAGTTCATTTCTTTGTATACTTAATAACATATGATGACATTTACTTAAAATGAAGAACATATTCTCAAGTTTGTACTTAACATAAATGAGTTAAAAAGTTGTATGCATCTGAGCCTTTAATAAGGCCTAGGAATGATTATAAACATAATACTGTGGTATGGGGTAATAGCAATTCCTCATTGATAGCATGGATAGTGTCTAAGTCTGATGACGAGTCTTCAGGTTCATATTGTGGTTTGATATACCATTGACTGACATCGGGTATGGCCATTGTTTTCAATTTTGCGATGAATAGTTATATCATTTTATGAACCAATTACAGGTAGGCCTATTTCTGGAAAGCATTAAGAACAGAGATTAAACTGACCAAAATTCGAAATCAATATTCAGGGTGTACTAGACGATATACAGTGTGTAAAAATGAACTTTTTAAGGAACATGTGGTATATTTTTCTTTTCAGGAATATTTTCTCAATCTGAGGACCACAAAATCAAACAGAGCTTGAATTGAAAAAGCCAACCAGAAATATACTTTATTTTGGGTGCGATGTTTGCTTCTATGTATACAGGGTGATCAAAATTTACTTCATTAACAGACCTAATTATTTATTCAAAAGGTTTAATTAGTGCTAATTAGCTGCTTAAACTGCTTTCAGTCATAAATACTCATTCCAAACCAGAGAATACAATATCTCTTTGTCACTTTTAGACTACACTTGCAATTCTGATATTTGACTGTTTTACATAGACCCCTATGAGGGGTGTAAGTATTCATTTTTTAATTTTCATTATCATTTCATTTGTTCAAGAAAAATGTCATGCCGTCAGTCTTTTGGGAGTCTCAACTTATAACCGCATTGTCCTTTACACTGCGCCATTAGGCCTATCAATTTAATACCCAGACCGAATAGGCTATTTAGTAATAAATAAAGCAACCGTTTGAAACAAAATGATGGAGAAATTATCACTTTCGTAAAAACAAAATAGTATGGTCCACAACACAGAAGTCCTAAACAAACTGTAGGCCGAAACAACGGCCGAAAATTGCATAAAATAGCTGACATGTACCGCAATATCAAAACTGCATTTGGTACATTTTACAGGTTCACTTTACCATGCTTACAG
This sequence comes from Amphiura filiformis, assembly GCF_039555335.1. Taxonomy (NCBI): domain Eukaryota; kingdom Metazoa; phylum Echinodermata; class Ophiuroidea; order Amphilepidida; family Amphiuridae; genus Amphiura; species Amphiura filiformis. The sequence continues at coordinate 11,002 of NW_027305932.1, read as the reverse complement.
CACGGTGTGTCAATTGCGGGAAAATCCGTCAAGGTGTCCCGAAGAATAATCATTTACAGTTGAGTCACGGTCACCGGCCATCTCGTTTGCATATCCATATTAAACTACAGCGCCTCTAATGAATGCACTGTTACTGTGCGACTGAACAACCTTTGTTTATTACTTTTCAGCACGCTGTGATTGGATGTACTATGTAAATAAGTAAGTTGTTGTTGTAATGGTAACACACCATACTTTGGTAACACGAAACTTCACCCATCCCATCCACATGTAATGAACGTGATACAGTTTTTGAAAGCTAACTCCCCAGGCTAAATACATATTCCTCCGCCGGCAAAAATATAGCCCATGATAAAATTAATCATAGTTATAATTATTTTCTTCAAATGTGGTTGTCGGGTTCAGTATACCACAATTAATACAACAATAAAACAATTCCCACCAGATAATTACTTGATATGTAGGCCTATACTTTCTCAATCTAAACCTGAGGTATAATATGGTTTCAGATCTAAACCAAAATCAGTACCACTGACGTCATCTCTGTCTACCAACCAAGTTATCAAAATTTGTCTATGGCATATGCAAGGTATTCTACCGGGGCAATACACTGGGATAAATTATTACTTGTGCTGTGATAGTTGCCATCTGCGACGTGATTGGAAATTATGCACATTTACAAAAACATAGGCCTACGTTTAAACTGTTAAAATACATCACGCATTTTGACTATAAACTCATCTATACCATTTTACTAGAAATGTACTATCTCCAAGGACGCTACGACCAACTCAACGAACTCATGCATATGCAAACGAGCCCAATTATGCTAAATCAGGGGTGTGAGAGTAGAAATTGACAGGACGCATGCTCAGCTAATGCTTGTAGCTAATATTCCTCATGCAAGGAGCCCAGGTTGAGTGTGTTGTTGAAAATCATTGCATTAAAAAACACTTTCAATGAAATCGCATATAAAATCAATGGATACACAACCAAAATTCTACAAAAGTCAATCTTTATATTAATAAAGCTATCGATGTGTACGAAAAACTTCAGTGGTACAAAATGCCTTTCACATTCGAAAATTTCAGTATAGTAACACCCAGCCAATTCAGAATTAATGCAGCACTGCTGCAAAAATGAAAATTATTTGATATCAGGAAGACATTCTTCGTATTCAGAATGCAATTCGATATGCCTGATGTGCTCTCATGTCCCACAAAAAATACTGTCGAAACGCTCAAAACGCTCATTCCAGATCCCTTAAGAATAGCAACTATTTTATACTATTGCGATTTGGTAGTTCACAGCATCCTGTGAATGGTAGTGAGCTTTGACCAAATTTGTATTGATCATTTCATATCGAGTGTGTAGAAGAATTCAGATATCACAGATATACTTTTGTAGGTCTTGTGGTTCTTGAGTTATGTTGTAAAGAAGGCTGGAACAGCAACATTTTGTAAAATGTACATACCTCATTAACAACAATAATAAATCAAGCAAGTTTTCAAAGTGTATGATTTGTAGAATGAACTTTTGCAAATCATCAAAGTGTTATTTTTCAATACTATATTGATTTAGATAATGAAAATCGATATTTTGGCTGCTTCGACCAACAATACCGCGTCTACCCTTAAGAACAAGTGTATGTCAGCGTATATCTCGAACATTTCACATTCCAAATCTTTTGTTTTACCCGACTCATGTGTCCATGTTAGTATGAAGCAGAATAGGTACACTCACTCATCACAATGGTTTACCCATTTACATCAAAAGATTTGGTAATTTACATTTTTATAGTAGTTGCCCCGATATTAGTGTGATCAATACACATGATTGAAATTGAATTGCCTATGGAAAAATGTATAGAAAGTGGACTTTTAGTGAATTTGACACATCCTGTGCAGTAGATTGACTGTCACTTTAAGAAAAAAAAAAAAAAAATAGCTAAAATTCTTGACTTGGCCAACATCATGCTACAGACTATATTGCTACTATACACCTTAGGGAGTGTTCATAAATACTTTGGGGGGGGGGTTAGAACAGGGGGTTAACAAAATTTGGGTCCTAAAATGGGGGTCAAAAACTTGTGATTAAAAAATTATGAGTAATAACACCAAATGGTCAGTTTTAGCTAATAATTATGTTAATTACATAATTATATTTTAGGACATGAAGGGGGGTCAAAAATTTAGACCATAAAAAGGGCGATAAAAAATCCAGGAGGGTCCAACTTTTCCACCCCCCACCAAAGTATTTATGAACACTCTATTATAAAATTGACATCCTTATTTCATTGACATGAAGAATGATTTATTATGTTTTTGTCTTGTAACTAAACGATGATGATGACATTTTATGAGAAACCCTGGTTACGAAACACATGGCAAACTATCTATAGAGCTCATGTGCTTGAAGAAGCTGAGAAGATTGCTGAGCTTGTATGCATTAGAGAATGAATTTGGAGAAAACCTTCTGATAATTACAAACACTCGCTGAGCAGCAAGACCTTCCCTCTAAGCTTTTAATCCGATAAGCTGATTATCTATTTGTTTTCATGAATTGGAAGACATTCTTTGATGTATTACTGAGCTCAATCATCTGAAATTACTGGAGCGTGAGCCACCCGGGCTGGTGGCTCAGCATAGTATTTTATTAACAGAAGGTTTTCTCCAAATTCGTTTCCTAATGGGGTAAAAGCGTTTCAACACCTCAAAATTTCATGCGCACCATCCCGGGGCACCAACTTCGATTTTCATCTGGTAATTAGCAAAAAGAAACTCAATAATTTTCTGCATTATTATGTGTCAATAGCCCTAAATTGATATCACGGCAACCTTTGAATATATTCCAAGTGTGCACTCTAACCTATGATATAGATTAGGCATATGGTACTCGAGCTATTTGCCATCACGAGCCATATACATGTCATACAAAAGGCTGTCATGTTACATTGGCTCAGGAAGCTTTATAGTCTCTGTCGCCACAAGTTTGATTCCGCTCTATGCCAATTTGAACGTATAACACCGTTTCTGATTGGTTATAAAGATGTAACACGAGAAAGATATGCATGGAAACTTTTCCAGAGTCTGCGTTTGATAAAAAAAGTAATGATGGATTCGGCAATCACAACATTATGCTTTATGTTAGAAAAACAGCTATCGAGCACGAATCACATGGTTTTATTTTAAAAAAACAAACTTATGATGTGCTCTGAGAAATTTAATTTGATTATTTAAATAATAGAAAGGGGAAACCAAGAGTTTGTGTGTTATGACATGTTTGGGGGAACCCCCTTTGGTTACAGTAAACAAACTCAATCAGGGTTATTAATATCTTGGAAATCTTGGAAAATCCCAAACTTCTTCCAGAACATTCTCTGTATTGCATCATTGGAAAAATCCCTTCGATTGTAAAATGGATATAATGACATCATTTTGGAAATCCCCCAGGAAGTGAATGACAGAATGGTGTATTAATAGATTGTTAGTATAAAAGTGGAAAGCATTAGTTTGCTCTTTGCAGAATATCATCAGAGTTTGTAAATTCTTTGTGGTGGTCATCCTGTGCTTCAAGAAGAGGTACATTTGAATCAGTTTGCATAGCCAATAATATGCTATTTTAATACAGCAACGAAGGAGATTGTGTTGTGTGTATATGAAGGTACTCCTCTTCCCCAAAGGATTAAAAATCTTCTGTTGACTTGCTGGAGTCTGGTTTATAAAACAACACATCTGTCAATAACGTGGAGCAGTGCAGAAGCCTGTTACCTGGAGAAAGAGTGATTGGTGAAAGAAGCACCATTTTTGGAGATTGTCATCTGCGCAAGGAGTTAAATGTTTGGAGAACTGCACAAGGAGTTAAGTGTTTGAAGAACGGCGCAAGGAGTTGTCCTCTGGCGACCTCTGTCTCTCCTTCCATCATTGCCATTAATCTTCCCCGTAAGAAACAAACACTCCAGATCTTCTTTCCTCATACAGTGGCCTAAGAAATCAAGTTGCGGTTTCCGGATCTTCTTCAGGAGCATCCGTTGACTGTCAGCTCTATGCAATACTGTTTCATTTGTGGTGTGACTTGTCCAAGGTATCCTCAACATTCGCCTGTGGAACCACATTTCAGTAGCTTGCAATCGATCTTCCATTGCCTTTGAGACTAAGCAGCTCTCGCAACCATATTTCAGAATTGGTTGTACATAGCAATCTAAGACCCTGAGTACTCATGGTGATATTCAATTTACAAAGGAGGGTGCTTATCCTTGTGAAAGTCTCTTTTGTCATTGCAATTCTCCTATTGATTTCTCTGTCACACCTGTCATCTGATGTGATCCAGCTTCCCAGATATCTAAACCGATCAACTTGCTTCAGATTGCCCTCATGGATTTTTATGTTGTAGATAGGAACATCCTTTTGCTTTGTAACTACCAGACACTCAGTTTTCTTGCAGTTGATGAGCAGTCCTTTTTCTCACTTGGTAAATCCTCTTGTTCTGTTAGTATCCACTCGCTGTACAAATTGAATAAATCTGGTGAAAAAACACATCCTTACCGATTTCTTGATTTCGACAAACTCCCCTACGTCATTGCCCACTCTGATTGCTGCTGTCTGGTTCCAATACAAATTTGTGATAATTCTCAGGTCCTTTCCATCAATATTAATCTGACTCAAAATATTTAACAGTTCCTCGTGTTTTACGGTGTTGAATGCCTTGGTGTAATCAATAAAACACATATACAGGTCTTGCTTCATTTCTATCGCCCTCTCACATAACATTCTCCGCATGAAAATTGCGTTCCTGGTTCCACAATCCTCCACAAAGCCACACAGCAGTTTCGTTATTTCTGGGCTGATTTTATTCCTTACTCTCTTCATCAACACCTTCAGGATCTTCACTGCATGACTCATTATGCTTATTGTCCTGTGTAACTCACATAATATAGTCCCAGGTTTCTTTGGTAAAGCAATAAAGATGGACTTGCTCAGCTCTGGGTGAATTTCACCTGAGTTATAGATCTCATTCAAAACTTCTGTCAACTTCACTATCCCCAACTCATCCAAGTTCTTTTAAGAACTTGGATGAGTTGGGGATTAAAATCGGTTCCACTCCTAACTCATCAGGACCAATTGCTTTGTTGTTCTTCATATTGTCATGAGAGATTGCAATTCAGATTGCAGAATTTCTGGGCCATCAATTTCCCGATTGATACTTGGCATTTCAACTCTATCATCATCAAATAGTTCTGGGATTATTCAGCCCATCTTTTGACATCTCCATCCTTCGACTTGATACATCTAGCTGAGGTACACCCTTCCTTTCCAAACCTCTTTAATAATCCTGTGCATTTCTTTGGGGCTTGTATGCTTCTCAAGCTCATAACATATGCTGTTGAACCATGTTTCCTTTGCATCAATACACTTCTTCGTGACCATATCATCAAGTTCTTTGTACTTGTTTTCATTTTTGACCTTGTATTCTCTTCCATCAAATCTAGAATGTCTATTGTCATCCAGCTGTGTTTATTCTGCTTTTTCCTTGGTGGAATCATTTGGTGGAATCACTTCTTTTGCAGTTTCCACGATCTGCCATTTGGTATTGTCTTTGTCCCCCCATCATCCTGCAGCACCTCAAATCTGTTGCTCACTTTGAGTTTGTACATATCTACCGTATCTCCAACTCTTCCTTCTCCGACCTTTTATTCAAATCTCATATTACCATGGCGATTTCATCTGACTTGCCTTCTCCTGAGCCTCATAAAAAGCAGCAATGTCATTCTCATCACTGTCTGCGGTTTGTGCATAGACTTGGACGATTGCAGCTAGTTTTACAAGCACTACTCTGTCTGACACACCCTGATAACCTATCAGACTCCTCGAATTAACTTTATTCAGCAAAACTGCTACTCTCTTTTCATGGGTCGAGCACCCAGTCATGTACCTATCATATTTTGCTTTCATTTAAAGACTTAGATTTTGTTAACTTAATCAAACAGTGTATTGTTGTTGTACATTGGAGTGAATTTGGGTAAATGGTGATTTTGGCCTTGAGTCATTGCGGCTCGTAACAAACTCATATTGACCATAAAAACGAATAAAAACAGCCGGCTCTCAACACGAGATATTCAAAATTTCCTATGGCAATGACGTCATGGCTATTTGTGCTCAATTGTCGTCAGCCTTCATTGTGTTACTGGGACATCATTGCCACAGGCAATTTGGACGCGGGAATTTTAAATATCGCGTGTGAGAGACGGCTGTTTTGTATTTTTTAAGGTCAATATGAGTTTGTTTTAAATAAAACCATGTGATTTGAAAAATATTTTTCTAACATATAAGGCATAATGTTGTGAGCATTGCTGTCCTTAACTACGAAAAATCGTAGATTTACCCCAAATAATTAATCAACATTATTAAAGAATATAGTAAAAAGACTTTGCCTGTAAATTGATTATAATAAACACGAATTCGCCTATATACAATGATTTAAGTTACATTTTTTTTTAATTTCAATATTTCAGATGTCGGAAAAATCCAGCATAGAAGAACGTCAAGCCAAGATCTTAGAAGCTCTGAAAATTGACCCATTAAACACATTCAAGATCGACAATTTCAAAAGTAACGTAAATTACATCATCGAGTCATTGAACAATCATAACGGCGCTTTTACGAGTGAAAAAATCGGGCACAGTTTGACCACGTTGCACCTACTTCCTATTTTGTGTTTAACCGACTCCCTGTTGTTAGACCCTTTTTTAGAAATAGCCCAGTACTTATCAAAGACAGATTATACTAAACTGTTTTTGAAAATATCATCCTCTCTGTTTGTTCAATTTTCTGACGAGAATTATGACGAGGAATCCCAGGCCGCTTTTAACCTGTTCCAGCTCTGTGCTGGGTTTCTGAATACAGCGACAAGTGCTCGGTAATTGGTGATCAATTTGGACAAAATGGCGGCGTAGATGTACTCCTGACATTTGCTCGCACTCTTGATGGCAGAATAAATTGGTCACATATTAAACCTAGTCCTGGACGTCGTAACATCAAATTGGAGATTTTGCAGAAGATCTCAGCGATTCTACACAACTGCACGAGACACAGCAAAGACAACCGACGCTTCTATCGCAAAGCCAATGCTGTCGATTTTTTCGAAGCCAAGACGAGATGTCCAGATGTTGTAATTAGAGTTGACTCTGTTCTGATTCTAGCTCACATAGCGGATGAGAAAATGACGGCGAGAGTACGGCCTCATCTGGATTGTGTACTACTCGTAGTGGAGCTCTTACGACGGGCTGTTGGTTCGAAAATCCGCGCTATTGGTGTCGTATCTGAGAGTACGGAGCAAAGCGACTACTGCTACTCAGTCATAGAATTAGCTGATGCACTCCTTCGCCTGGCTGTCAATGATGACAACAAAGTCGCCATTCGAGAGTGTGATGGTCTACCGATAATTGTACAGATGTTACAGCGTCGGTTTGGCGATGACGAATACATCAAAGCCTTGCATTTGATTCGGCATTTGGTATTTATAGATGACGTCAGAAATGACCAACACATTCTGAATGTCAAACTGCGTGAGTATTTTTTTATTATCATTTTTCATATAAAAATATAAAAAGCGCATCATGGTTGAATATCACATTTTGGAAAGTGCACATAGTTGATTATCAAAATAATTCTTTTAAACCAAGGAACCACAGTTGGAAAGCGTACTATGGCATCATGCTTGAAAATCACATTTTGGGGGAGAAATCTTGGTCTGGAAAGTGTACTGTAGTAGCATGGTTGATTATCAAATTCTTTTAAACAGAGGAACCACAGTCTGGAAACCCGGGTCTGGAAAGCGTACTACATCATCATGAATGAAGATACATTTCGTGGGAAATACAGGTTTGAAAAGTGCAATGTAGCAGCATGGTTGATTTTTAAACTGAGGAACCACACGTTGGAAAGCGAAATACAGTACGTACAACTTGAAGATTACACTATTCCCTGGAGAAACGCTGGTCTAAAAATGTACTCTAGCAGCTTGGTAGATAATCAAATTATTTTTCAACGGAGAATCCACAGTTAGAAACTACTAGCATCATGCTTGAAGATCACATTCTTTTTTGGGGAAACCCAAGTCTGGAAAGTGTACTGCAGTAGCATGGTTAAATATCAAGTTCTTTTAACAGAGGAACTACAGTTGAAAAGCGTACTATATAGCAGCTGGAAGATCACATTTTGGGGAGAAACCTTAATGTGGAATGTGCACGGTAGCAGCATGGTTGATTATCAAATTCTTTTTAATGGAGGAACCACATTTTGGAAAGCATACTATATCATCATGTTTGAAGATCTTATTCTATAAGCTGCATATCCTATCAGCGACTACTATACCTTTTTTAGGATTTTCAAAAGAAGTACCTGCATGTCCAACCATGACTGTTTCATAAAAAGCCCGCCAAAGTCATGCAAGTAACTGAATTGGTTTGAATGAGGAATACTACGGGAACCAGGCCCGTACGCAGGGGGGGGTGTGTCCAAATTTTGGGAAGAAAGTCCACTTTTCACAAAATTTTGGAAAAAAAGGTCCACTTTTTCAAAACCATTCCCCCAATGAAATCCTGCGTACAGGCCTGACGGTAACCAGCGTCTTTTGTTAGAAGTCACACATGAGTAACGTGGATAACCTCTATGGGGTATATACGCTGGCGAAGTTACGTAATAATCGGATTAACTACCATAGCAATAGGTGAAAACAATTTTTGAATATACCGCGCTGCACTGATACGTTCACGCGGTACCTCTGCATTGAACCATATCATGCTAATCACCTGCACCTGTAAGATTATTATCATTAAAAAGACCAGTATTGTATTCAATCTATGATTGCAGACATACACAGGTGATGAGTTTAACCTGATTGTAGTGCAGCGCGATATGTTCAAAATTGTTTTCACCTATTGCTATGGTAATTAATCCGATTAATTACGTAACTTCGCCAGCGTATTGCTAACGAGTTGTAGCCTATATAACATAACATAATAGGCATTTATTGAGCGCCCCACAAAGAACGAAGCGCTTTACAAAAGAATATATACAGGTACATGAAGTTAAGTTATTACTATGTTTGATAGCAAATACATAATCCAAATATCTACGACAACACTTGTTTTTTGTCCTGATACTTGTAATATTCGGGGTATTTTTACCAAAACATTAAAACCATTCGTTTTTTGTAATGATACGTATTAGGCCTATATTATTATTCCACAGTGTTAGAACTAATGTTGGAACAATACAAGGTGGATTCTATTCAAAGAAATCGTAACTTGAATACTGCGGAAAATAAGTAAACTGAGCTCAAAAAGAAACTTATAATTTTATACAACTTGTGAATCACAAGGTCATATCTTATAATACTGTCAATCAAAATGAACCAAACTTACACACAGGATTACCTTAATACTCTACTCAAAACACATGTCAGTCAAGCAGTTGTCCAACTGACACAATAGCAAAATGCACTGTCATGGGACAGCTTCCTGGACTTCCTTCACTTTCACAGCCCAACATTTGGCACCCAGCACAAAAATCTGTGAGAATGTACACAAGATCCTTGCACAGATGATAAAACGGTGCTGCTTTCTGCTTTTCATAAACGTTTTTCATGAAACAGCGCTGGGCTGTGAATGTGGTCCAGGAAGCTGCCCCATGTCAGTGTATTTTGCTGTTGTGTCAGTTGGATAACTGCTTGGCTACTGACATGTGTTAAGAGTAAGTATTGAAGTGAACCTGTGTGTAATTTTGGTTCAATTTGATGGACAGGATTTCAAAATATGACCTTGTGAAAATTATAAGTTTCTTTTGAGCTCAGTTTACATTGGAATTCTTGTGTATCTTTACCAAAACCATAACAGTCCACTTTTTGTAATAAGTATATTTCACAGTGTTAGAACTGATGATGGAACAAGGTGGGTTCCATCTCAAAGAAATCATGACTCAAATACTGTAGGAAATAAGTAAATACTTAGAATTCTTGGGTAGCTTTACCAAAACATTGTAACTGTCTACTTTTTGTAATACGTATTTTCACAGTTTTAGAACTAATGAGGGGGCAAGATGGGTTCTATCTCAAAGAAATTGCGGCTCAAATGCTGTAGGAAATACATTCTTGGAATTCTTGGGCAGCTTTACCGAAACATTATATGACAGTCCACATTTTGCAATGATACGTATACTTTGATCAAAGCACACAATGTATAGGACTTCTATTAATAATTTGTGATGCTTCTGGTGAGATCTTGCAAGGCAATTCTCAAAATAAAATATATTGATATTAATCCGCGATGTTATAAGGCCCGCCGATTACGAGCTGATCACAGTGTTTGAACTAATAATGGAACAAGGTGGATTCCATCTCCAAGAAATCGCGACTCAAATACCGAGGGAAATATTTACTTTACAGAAACATTATAATAATAGTCCATTTTTTTTTTAATGATGCAATTTCACAGTGTTTGAACTAATGATGGAACAAGGTGGTTTCTATCTCAAAGAAATCGCAACTCAAATTCTGTGGGAGATAAGCAACTACCAGTTGACCATCCCGCCGTACGTCGCAGATCCTGCCGAAAAGAAGCCGCCATTTTATCTGGTTGCCCCTCAGAATTGTGAGACGTCAGAACCCTGTATCAAGTTCAGTTTTCAGCAAGACTGGAAAGATCGTTATCGAGCTCTATTTATTAGAGACAAACTGGTACAAGCTGGATACAACGTGTGGATTAATGAGTACCCCGTGAGTAAGTATCAATGTTGAAATAACTCCTTCTGTATTTAAGATGTTTTCAAATTTGCCACCTGCTATTAGGAAATGCGCGTAGAGTCGCAAGTTGGTAGTTTTCGATACATCCTGGCAGACTGAGTTGATGTTCTTTGTTTGCCGTGCACCTGTACAAGCCAATAGTATGTCCTTCGTGAATGGCCCATTGTACCCCTTATTCACGAAGGAAATACAAATAACTAGC